>NW_027069513.1:1785603-1798902 GCF_002906115.3 Quercus suber | reverse complement strand
AAAAAAAAAAAAAAAAAAAAAAAAACAACAACAACAACAAAATAACTAAAGCCTAAGCTTTTGTTGGGGTTTGGTCTTGGGGATCCAAGGGTGTTTTCTTTCCTTCTAAGACCTCGCCCTTTTCCTGTTATGGCTTAGTATGGGGGCCCTGATCACCTAGTGTGTTGGAATCCTTGGTAGGCTCAAGGATGACTGGAGGAGCTGGGTCAACCAAAGGCTGTTCCGAGACCTCTGGGAGTTGTGTTGGAGGAGGGGCATCAGCCTCTGGAAGCTGTCGGATGTCTTCATCATAAAAGATATTCTCTGGCAGCCTCAGTTTTGAATCAGCAGGCACTCTAGCAGCATCCAGTGCTTTGCCCCAGGTCATATCACAGTAGTCCCGAGCGACTGAAGCGAATTGCTCGGTAAGACCTTTCTCTGTCGTCTCCACTCCCAGCTGATAGGACGCTTTCTTTTCGGCATCGGTCGCCTCCTTGGCCAGCTGAGCGTCCCTCCGAGCCTTCTTGGCAGCCTCCTTAGCCTTCAGCAGTTCGGCGTGAAGCTCCTTCATAAGCTCCTTCTCGGTTGCCAGATTTCTCTAAGCTTTATTCAGCAGCTTGCGTTGGGCTTCGGCCTGGGTCTCAGCATTTCTAAGACCAGCATGGAAGCTATCCCTTTCATGGGTCACTCCCTTTAGCTGGTCTGAGATCTGAGAGACCTCGTCCTTAAGGCTACCCAGTGCCCTTTCCGCTTCGGACCTAGCCTGGGCCTCTGCTTGGGCTTCTACATAGGCCTTGCGGTTTCATTCTTCGGCCACGAAGACCTGCTGGGTGATCTGAACAAATAAGGTAATAGTGTTAGCATAAAAATATAGAAAATTAATACTATGACCAAGGAGTTGAATGAGCATGCTTACCATGGCCAAGTCCCTCTTTAGGGACATAAAGAGATCATACTGGCTGAAACGCCTATATGACTCCATGTCTCGGGGGAGGAGCAGTGGTTGCTCCAGCGCTTCGGCTATAAGTCCAACCCTACCCCCATCATAATTCCTGACAGAGGTCTTTTAGGAAAAAGGGATGCCATCAAGTTCTAGCCTGGGAGACCACGTGCGTTGCCCTCGGCGCACGTCGGTCATTGGGGGCTCCTTCCTGCTCTCCACAGAAGAGGCCCTTTTGCTGCGGTGGTCCTTTCCCACTTTCTGCTGCTTAGCCTTTGGTGGTAACACCACCTCCCTCTCCTTGGGCTCAATTGGTCTCTTCTTCTTTAAATCCGGTATCGGTTTCAGAGTCGGATCAGAGACCTGGGGTGGGGGTGGAGGTGGAGGTAGATTCACCGCTGGCCGAGAGGTCCCCGTCCCCTTGGCCTCAGCTTTATTGCCCCTTTTCTTCAGAAGGAGTTTTAGGTCAGACATTTCTTCTTCCTCCGAAGAGTCCTCAGGGACTGTAGTCAACAGCAGGGGTGGGCGGATGCAGGATTGCCTGTCAGGTTCCTCATCGGAATCTGAAGAGGGTATTATCTGAACCCCCCCTTCAGTGTCCCCTTCAAATTTAAACTTGTTGATTTGCTCCTCTAATGAAGTGGATGAGGAGCCGACCCTTTCTTTTACGGCCGCCAGTTCAAGGGGGACTTATTGAACTGGTCGGATTAGCAAAGGAACGCCCTGGGGGTTGGGGTGTGGAACAGGTGCGAGGTCGTAGGGGGCCAAAAAGTTTTTCCGAGCAATGTCTATTCGTCGTAGCCGGTAATCACCTTGGGTGATGGCGTTACCTGTTGGCTGGATGTCTGCTTTTTTGGGCGTGTAGCCGAGTATGAGTGGGATGGACCGTAGCTGTCCGTCCTCGCTGACGAATATCTCCGAGTGTAGTAGGTAATTGAGGGCGGGGGCTTTAATAAGGCTGAGCTGAGGAGCAGTATGTGCCTTATCTGTAAAACAAATAAACTAGTCGGGTCAGAAAACAAAAACAGGATGATATAAAAAAGAAGCAGCTGTGGAGAATGAAAGCCCTAAGACTATTGTTAGAGACCCTAAGTCTAAGAAGGCACACCTGGCTCTCCTGGCTCGGTCGGACAATGTAGACCGTCATGCCATGCGCCCGAGACGATCAAGTAGTCGTCTTTCATCCCTTCATTTGATTTGGGAAGGCAGGAGAACAGTCTAACGACGTCGGAGCGGGATTTGAGATAGTATCCCGCCCCTTTTTGGCCACGACAGTCATACATGTATGCTAAGTCATGCCAAGTTAGCCCTAGTCCTAACTGCACGTTCAAGGCATTGAAGGCCTCTAGTATCCTAAAGGTGTTGGGCGCGCACTGCTCAGGACAGAGCCTATGGTTGTGGAGATAGTTTAAGGTGATGGAGCCCATTGGGAGGGTCATTCCCCATTCAATGAAGGCTATCATAGGAACTACGACCTCTCCTTCTCTTCGGGCCGTTAATATCCTCTCTGGAGGACAATACCTCAGATTTACCCCCCGTGGGATATTATAATTTCGCTTGAATTCCTCTATCAACACCGGACTATCGATGAGATATTGGAATTTGCCCATTTCTAAGAGAGTGACTGAAGCAATGAACAGAAGAAGGGTTTTGAGGGGAGAAAAGGTTAGTCGAGAAGAAAATAAAGGATTAGGAGACGCCGAAACTTACACAAACAAGATTGGAGTAAGGTCCCTAAACTCGAAATGAACTCTTTGTAGATCTTGGAGGCAAAGAACGCAGAAATCCGAAGAGGCGTGAAAGGCTTTCGAAGGAAGGGACTCTCTGGGTGCTCTGAGAATGCTCTGGGTACTTTGAGAATGTGTAAAGTAAAGAAAAATAACCTCCTTCAGAGGTTTATATACGAAGACAAATGAAACGGTGTCATTCATTCCGCCCAAATCCCGAAGACGAACCCTGGCCGTTTGATCAACAACCCACCGTTGGATGCAAAACACAAAAAGCCGCCTGGAGTGATTGATACAGCGCTTTGGGAATATGGGACTTACAGCGGCAATAATGAGGCGCACGTCTCTATGCCTTTGCGCGTGTAAACGGGGGTATTTATGACTTCCCACTTTTAAATTTCTTAATTTTTCTTATTTTTATCTCTTTTTTCTTGCGTGGCAAATCAAAATCTTACCTTTTCTCCTCAGATGCGAGGGAAAAACTAAAATTTTGAGGGGCTATTGTGGGGGGAAAAAGGCCCAGCCCAACGTAGTGGGCCTAGAGCCCCATGTGAGGATTACTGTGCGTCAGAAGAGAAGGAGAGGTAAGGGCAAGGCCCATCTAGAAGAGGGACCCCCAGAAAGAAAAGTGATTACAATCCAAAGAGGTCGCCTTCTGTCCGAAGAGGTTATACTTCTCTGACACGAATAGTATGGATCAATTGAACGTATAAAAGGTCAAAATGATCTTCCGAGGACTCCTCCTGTTCAAGATAAGCTCTGGGTATATCTGGAGAAGATAAGAATTAGGAAATATCTAAAGGAAAAGCTGCTACCACCGCATTTAAGGCAATGCAGCAACTTCTTTGGCCGTATTTATGTGGAGAAGACCTCTGAACAGTGCATCCTAACCTACCGCCACTCACACAGAGCTAGAAGAAGATGCCTGACATGACATGTACTCAAACAAACTCATGGATGAGGAATAAGTGGACGATGGAGATGAGGAGAAGGGTGACTATATAAAGGAAGGAAGCTCCTAACAAGAGGGGGAGTTAGAGAGCTTGATTGTAACCCTAAAATTTTTGTTCATCAAATAAACAATAGTGTAGCTCTTCGGATTTTCAGATTTTACGTATAAATTCATGTTGGCTTATGTTTGGAAGTTGTGATCCACTGTTATCAATCCCATACTTAACCTAGCTCTTTCACCCATACTCTACAAATTAATTGTTTTTGGGCTTGGGCCACAAATACCAACCCTACAATTATTATTATTTAATTGATTCCCTCCATGATTATTTATCCAAAAATACTCCATGTAGAGTCCGTAACATCCAAAAGAGTTTGCATTGAAAAAATTAATGATATCCAGACGTGTTTGCTCAATCATTCAAGGAAAACAATTATATACCGATGAATTTGTATTGCTCTATGTAGCATTATAGGCATGTATGAGCTTTTTTTTTTTTATCAAGGAAATGGAAGAGTTTGTGTTGAAAAAATTAATGATATCTAAGAGTTAGGCATTTTTGGATATACACTACTGTAAATTTCTTTAAAAACCCATCTCTTCTCTCCCCGTGTGTGTGTTAAAAATACTTAGTATTCTCAAAAGAAAAAACAGTGGATTAATCACACATTGGAAAATGAGTGTGAGTCAAAGAGGTTTAAAGCATGTGCTGTGCATTCAAGAGTTAGGCCCTTTTGGATATACATCACTTAAGTTTCTTTAAAAACCCTTCTCTCCTCTCTCCGTGTGTGCATGTTAAAAATACTTAGGGTACATTTGGTACACTGAATGAGAATTATGACAGGAATTGTAATCTTTATTACTAGGAATAAAATGTGTTGTAATGTAATAATTAAACCTATTCATTAGTTTGGTTGTGAGTTATAACATAAGAATGAAACTTAACATTTATTTTAGGAAATTTCTTACTCATATAATTATATTTCCTTAAAAATGGTTATTTTTAAATTTAAGAGAGATATGTATTATTTTTTATGATTTTTTATTTTTATAATTGTTAGATGTATATGGAAATTTTATTTATTTAGAAATATATTAATTTTTGAAATTATTACACTTATTAAGTAATAGCTAATACAACATTTTAAAGATGAATAATTATTCCTAATTTTGAAAATAGCTATTCATAAGGAATGATTATTCCTTGTAATAAAAATATAACTAAACTAAAGAATAACTAAACCATATGAATAACTATTATATTATAGCGCTTATTACAGTCTACCAAACATGCCCTTAGTATTCTCAAAAGAAAAAATAGTGGGTTAATCCCACATTGGAAAATAAGTGTGAATTAAGGATGTTTAAAGTTTGTGCTATGTATCCAAGAGTTAGACCCTTTTGGATATACACCACAGTAAGTTTCTTTAAAAACCCTTCTCTTCTCTCCCTGTGTGTGTGTGTGTGTGTTAAAAGTAATTAGTATTCTCAAAAGAAAAAACAGTGCATTAATCCCACATTGGAAAATGTATGTGAGTTAAAGAGGTTTAAATCTTGTGCTGTGTATCCAAGAGTTAGACCATTTTGGATATACTTCACTGTAAGTTTATTTAAAAACCCTTATCTCCTCTCCTCATGTGTGTGTGTTAAAGATACTTAGTATTCTAAAAAAAAAAAAATCATTCAAGGAAAAAAAAAAATTATATTCTGAAGAATTTGTATCGCTCTATGTAGCATTATAGGCACATATGAACTTTTTTTTTAATCAAGGAAATGGAAGGTATAAACTTGACTTATCAAGAGCACTTTATATTTCATAATAGTTGTGTAACTTGTTTGAATGAATTAATTAAGCATATGGTTTAATACATGTGAATGGTCTTACAAATCGTCACATGATGAGTTGGAGGAATCTCCTTTAGCCTAGTTTGGAAGGAAATTTTGTCAATAAGATTTTAGTAATTTTAATCCCTCACGTGACTCGTGCATAATAAAATATATATTAAAAAAAATTAATTTTTCAATTATAAAACTTAAAAACTCCCCAATATCATAAAGCCAAACGCCACTCTCTACCGAGAGAGAGAGAGAGAGAGAGAGAGAGAGAGAGAGAGAGAGAGAGAGAGAGAGAGAGAGAGAGAGAGAGAGAGAGAGAGAGAGATACTCTCTATCGAGAGAGAGAGAGAGAGAGAGAGAGAGAGAGAGAGAGAGAGAGAGAGAGTAAAACTTATTCTTTAAATCCTATATTTTAAAATTGGATAATAGTTAAGACCACTCTTTCTCTCTCTTGACAGACCCACTCTCTAAAGATTGAGAATCGAATCTCAAACCATTTAGGCCCTTTCTCCCGAGTGTGTAACTTCCATGGCAGAAGCCTTTTTTTGAGGTTACTTGCGTTGGAGATCGATTCCCTTCTTAGGTCCTCTTCTGCCGAAAAGTTTAGCCTATCATCTAGCAAACAAGCTTTTCATTAGTCATGTTTATTGGGTGACTTATCCACTGTTTGGTTAGAAGTTATTAAGTTATTTACTCTTTTATGTTGTAGTGTTCTTTCTACTTGTTGTATTATTCTGTCGTAACTCTATTAACTTTCTTCACGGTGTTAGTTTTATTTACTACGCTTATTATCATAGTTATCTTGCTGTACTGTATTCCTACTATAACATTTGTAACAGTTATTCCTGCTGTGACCACATTGAATGTTCTGCCCATAGCACTCATGCCAAGACACGTCTACATTGGGTTAGCCTGACTTGTGTACAAGCTGGCCTGAAGTGTAGTTCCAGTAAGGCTAATCCCAACTCTCTTACCTCATACTAACGGGCTATAGCGCAGCAGAAGGGGTTAAGGCCTAAGAGTGCAAAAAGGCCCCCACACCTTCCATCTAACTCCATTAAGCATTGTGTATAATGTAATTATAATATGAGTCTCATTTATGAAAAAGTCATAAAGATTGTAGGTGTTATTACTATCCAAAATATACGATAAAAAAACAGTCCTTTAACTTTGAAAATTAAGCTAATTCCATATGTGAATGTCTCATCTATTTAAATTTTAACCAAATTAGTTAATATGACAAATGGAACACAAGTTAAAGGTTATTATAGAAAGAACAAATTTTTTTAATCAAATCAATTTCAAAAAATGATCTCATTAAAATTTAAATGGACATGGAACTCAATACTTGGGGGTGTAAGGGGGAAAGGATTCAAACTGTGAGATTAGCAGCTTATTGTAATTATTTCTAAAAAAAATTTACACAATTAATAGTTGATAACTTACTATAATAAAGTAAATTTTAACAAGTTATTAAAGACCCAATTAATCAAATTAATTATAAAATTTAGAGCACTCTTCTCACCTTATACTTATCCTTCTAATGGTTTTTCTTAAATTAAAAAAAAAAAATCATTTTCCTTTCAAAAGTTTTTTTCCCTCTCTAATTTTGCCTAAGACTCTCTCTCAAAAGCACATTCATTAATTGCCTTCCAACCAACTCCATTAATCATTGTGTATAATGTAATTATAATATATGTCTCATTTATGACTAAGTCATAAAGATGGTAGGTGTTATTACTATCGAAATTAACGTCACGTCGATCTTTTCCTTTAATTTTTTTTAGGCATAACAAAAATTCACATCAATTTCATAACATTCTCAAATTAGCACACCATCTTGTACATGGACTATTAAGAGTATTGGTTTAGGACGTAGTTTTATAAATTTTATATGGGAATTAATTATAAAATTTAGAGCACTCTTCTCATCTTATACTTATCCCTCTAATGGTTTTTCTTAAATTAAAAAAAAAAAAAACTCATTTTCCTTTCAAAAGTTTTTTTCCCTCTCTAATTTTGCCTAAAACTCTCTCTAGAAAGCGTATACATTAATTGCCTTCCAACTAACTCCATTAATCATTGTGTATAATGTAATTATAATATATGTCTCATTTATGACAAAGTCATAAAGATGGTAAGTGTTATTACTATCAAAATTAATGTCATGTCGATCTTTTCCTTTAATTTTTTTAGGCATAACAAAAATTCACATCAATTTCATAACATTCTCAAATTAGCACACCATCTTGTACATGGACTGTAAAGTTGTTATTTACAACTATTAATTTTATTGGCTTTTATTCCGTGCCAAATTTGATTGTAATCATTATCAATCATTTATACCTTGTATCTATTGTGGGATTTGCTGTAAGGGATGTGTGATAAAGAGAGAGTGTGAAGACTTATGCATTTGAAGGCTAAAGAATTCTCACGGGTATGTCACGACCTAGCTTCCCGCGAAATGAATCATGTGCTATGCATATGCTGGAATGCGAAGAGTCAGGCCAGGTGGAGACAGCTATGTCTCGCGAGTATCTCGCGGGTAAGGCCTTCCCGCGAGACACTCGTGAGGCAATCTGTTTTGCCAGCCTGTACTGAATGACTCACACTTTCTGTACCTATCCTATATATAACCTCATTACCCACAAATGTTGAGGCATGCTTCAGAGAGAAAACCCTAGCCAAACACATTGGGAATTAGAGATTGTCATCCCCACCTTTCTCTATACACTTGCTTGTGGTATCTCCTCAACCCTTCCTTTTCCATTTTCACACCATTGAGAGGTTGATAGCCCAAACACTTACCACACCCTTTGAGAGTGCTGTGTGACGTTTTGTTGTTGCTAGGAAGTATCGGAAGAAGCCTGGAATGGCAGATGCAACATGGAGCTTGTTGCGGGATCCGGGGTGCTAGACAAGACACGGTTCCAAGAAGCCTTGTTGGAGTAGGAGCTTAGAGGGCTTAGGTGCATTGGGTAGATTAGGCTTGGAGGGTCTCTTGCTAACCCATGTATTCCAACTGATTGTCTAGTGGATCGATTTCTGCTTGGAGGGCGGCAGAGAGGTTTTTCACCGAGTTCTTCGGTTTCCTCTTCGAAAACATGTCTCAGTGTTTTCTGTGTTTGCATCCTTCTTTCCTACTCTTTTATATTCCATTATATTGCTGTGTTGCTTAGTTTATGGATTAGAGTAGCTTATTTGTTTATCCGCTCGCATTTACACTATTCCGCACTTTGTAGTAAATTAGTGTAAAATCTATCGAGTCGTAACTTTAATTGGGGGGTCCAAATAGATCTTTTGTTTTCAACACATTTTCGAGCTTTCAATTGGTATTAGAGCGGGTACACTTGCTGTGGTTTTAATACCTAAATGTGATCCTAGACCCCTTGGTGTGTTTTGAAAAGTGATTTAGTAAAAACCACCATGAAGGACTGTAAGAGTGTTTGTGAAAATGACTCATTGAGCATATTTGAAGACTATTCCAGTAATGCGCTCTTAGAGTTATTTAAATCAAAGAAACATGCTAGAATCTTTTGTCACATGCTGAAATCCTTAGTTCAGAGGAATCATGATATACATAACAGCCTATGTGAGTCAAAGTCCTTAGTCTATGAATATGAGAGAAGAAATAGACAGTTATGTGATAAACTTGATCGTTTAAAAAAGAAACTTCACTCATCCTTGAATGAAATAAGGAAAAATGATTCTTGCTTTAATGGTCAAGAATGTCTTTCTCATGCATGTCTTTTTGTTCATACCGCACTGAAAGTGATTAACTCATGTTTGTGGTATCTCGACAGCGGGTAGTCATTCACAGGTTCTTGGAAAGGGAACGGTGGATATTCCGGGACTGCCTTTGTTAACTGATGTGCTGTATATTAAGGGATTAAAAGTGAACTTACTGAATATCACTCAGATTTGTGATGAGGATTTCTTAGTCCAATTTTCAAAGAAAGGGTGTCTAATCTTGAATGAAGGAGGTGTTCAAGTTCTGAAGGGACTAAGGACCATCGATAATTGTTATGGAGTTATTCCCAAACCTAGCATAGCATGTCGGAATGCTCGGGTAAACCTCTTAGAGTTGTGGCATCAATGGCTTGGACATGCAAATTACAAACAAGTGGCAAAAGTCTCGAAACTTGAGGCTGTGGTCTGTCCCTAAGTTTGGAAAAATTGAGAAGAATGTTTATG
The DNA here is from genome assembly GCF_002906115.3 of Quercus suber. NCBI lineage: Eukaryota > Viridiplantae > Streptophyta > Magnoliopsida > Fagales > Fagaceae > Quercus > Quercus suber. The sequence continues at coordinate 1,789,274 of NW_027069513.1, read as the reverse complement.
GTCCATGTCAATTAGGAAAACAAACAAAGTCAAGCGATCCTAAAGTAAATGTGGTCGCAACTTCTCGCACGTTAGAATTACTGCATGTGGATTTAATGGGTCCTACAAGAATAGAAAGCATGGGTGGAAAGCGTTATATTATGTTGGTAGTTGACGATTTCTCAAGGTACTCTTGGGTGGACTTTCTTAGAGAGAAATCGGAAGCATGTGACAAGATGGAAAAATTGTGCAAGAGACTGATAAATGAAAAGGGAGTACCTATCATCAAAATCAGGAGTGACCACGGGAAAGAGTTTGAAATGCAAAGTTTGAAGCATTTTGCAATGAACACAGTATCAAGAAAGAATTCTTAGCCCCAAAGACTCCACAACAGAATGGAGTAGTTGAAAGGAAGAACCGGATGATTCAAGAAATGGCTCGAGTAATGTTACTCAACAAAAACCTTCCACAGAAGTTTTGGGCTGAAGCTGTGAACACTTCATGTCACATTGGGAATAGGATTTACTTCCGAGCAGGAATGAAGAAGACATCATATGAAATTTGGAGAGAAAAGAAGCTGAAGGTGAAATATTTTCAAATATTTGGGAGCAAATGCTATATTCTCAATGATAGAGAGAATCCCAAAAAATTTGATGCTAAAAGTGATGAAGGGATATTTCTAGGTTATTCATTAAATAGCTGAGCGTATAGGGTGTTCAATAAGCGCACTAAGATGGTAATGGAGTGAATAAATGTGGTCATTGATGACACCATATCTAAAAAGGAAAGTGATGACGGTGAAGGATCAATCCTGAAGAAGGGGGAGGTTGAGGACAACATGTCACAAGATGATGATATTGAGATAGAATCACTAGAAAAAGAGTCCACACCCCCTATACCAAGAAGAGAGACTAGATCAACACAAGGGTCCTCTAGCCCTCTCACACCTCCGGAAGTTCACCCTCTGATCTCTCGAGATGAAGAACCTTCTACCTCCAAGAGACCATCATCAAGGGTAACTCTCAATCATCCATCAAGTAATATCATTGGTGATGTAAATTAGGGTCTTCGTTTGAGAAAAGGTCCAAAATACAGCGCGAATCATGTGACATACAATTGTTGTCTTGCTCAATTCGAACCCAAGAAGGTAGAGGAAGCTCTTAGAGACGAGAATTGGATAGAGTCCATGCATCAAGAACTACATCAGTTTGTTAGAAATGATGTATGGGAGTTGGTTCCAAGGCCCAAAGATACCCATGTGATCGGCACCAAGTGGATCTTCAAGAACAAAACTGATGAGGATGGTGAGGTTGTCTGAAACAAGTCTAGGCTGGTAGCTCAAGGATATACTTAAGTGGAAGGCATAGATTTTGATGATTCGTTTGTACCAGTAGCAAGACTAGAGTCGATTCATATTCTACTGTCTATAGCATGTGTTATGGACTTCAAACTGTATCAAATGGATGTGAAAAGTGCATTATTAAATGGCTTTCTAAATGAAGAAGTATTCGTTGAATAACCAAAGGGATTTCAAGATCCTCACTTTTCGGATCATGTGCTAAGGTTGAAGAAAGCATTGTATGGGTTGAAGCAAGCACCAAGAGCACGGTATGATCGTCTCACAACATACTTGTTGGATCGTGGATTCAAAAGAGGCCAAGCTGATCAAACATTGTTTGTAAAGAGAGATGAGAAGTCTCTTTTGGTGGCTCAACTATATGTGGATGATATTGTCTTTGGATCCATAGTTGATCATTTGGCTCATGAATTCTCCGAAGAAATGAAAAGGGAGTTTAAGATGAGTATGGTGGGGGAGGTGAACTATTTCCTGGGGCTCCAAGTGAAACAACGGAAAGATGAGATATTCATATCTCAAGAGAAATATGCCAAAAATCTTGTTAAACGATTTGGTCTAGACTCTAAGAAACACACTTCCACTCCAATGATCTCCTCATCAAAGCTGAGTCAGGATGCAGCAGGTGTGGAAGTGGATCCAACGCTTTATCGAAGCATGATAGGCAATTTCTTATATCTAACTGCTAGCAGACCAGACATTGCCTTCAATGTAGGCGTATGTGCTCGATTTCAGGCAGATGCTGATTGGGCCGGTTGCATTGATGATAGAAAGAGTATGTCCGGTGGATGTTTTTACCTTGGAAACAACTTGGTGTCATGGATGAGCAAAAAGCAAAATTCAGTCTCTCTATCCACAGGCAAAGCTGAATACATTGCTGCTGCAAGTTGCTATGCTCAATAACTATGGATGAAGAAACTTCTTCATGACTATGGATCACTCAAGACACGATGTGTGTATATTGTGATAATACAAGTGCCATAAATTTGTCAAAGAATCCAGTTCAACACTCGAAATCAAAACATATCGAGATTCGGTATCATTTCATTCGAGATCTGGTAGAGGAAAGGACTGTGTACTTAGAGTTCATCAACACTGAGAATCTGAAAGCAGACATATTACTAAACCTCTAGATGGCCCAAAGTTTGAATCTTTGCGTAAGACCATTGGTGTCGGTATCATTCCCTGAACTCTATCTCTTGTGTGACCTATACTACTCTTTGTTGCATATTTGTTGTTGTGGTTCCACTTGTTTAGTTTCTAGAAGTCTTTCTTTTATCTGTTTTGGTTTGTACCAGCTGTTTTCTTGTTGATCTTACTTTTCTTGTTCTGTTTTGGGTGTGTTCAAAAATTCAAAAACCCATAAAAATTGAAAAATCTCAAAAGTTTGTTCAATTGTTTTGTGTATGTCACATATGAGTTTGGCCTAGTGCCTCTGTACTTATGGCGTAGTGCATTTACGATCTTGGCTTGTCATGTGTGCACTAATTTCTTTGTGGTAGAAATATAGAACACTAGGTGTGACTGTTGTAAATAGATCTTTAAGCTTGTCATGAATGATTGGTCAATAGTCTTGTTGGTCTTGATACTTGCATAGACTTGTGTCTATATCTCTTCCCACTTTATTTTTCTATTTTTGCAAAAAGAGCTCACTAAATGTAAATCTCAAAATGAAAAGAGATATTGAGCTGCAAAAGCGTATCGCACACACTAGTATTCGACTAGGAAAAAGGGAAAGCAACTCTTCTTAATGTGTTCTATATGGTGCTCAAAAAGCCAAAGGCTAATCATCAATGTTGAAATATCATAAATTTCAAGCACCAATCTCAAAATGAGATGTTTTTGTCCAAACAAAATTAATTGGACCAATTGTTATGCCTTATGCAGAAGCCAAATGAAAAGCTTCCAAGTTTTGTATTCAATGTGTGGGAGGTCATATATACTCATTTCTATAATGGAGATAGTCCACTTGATTTCGTATCAATTGTGTATGACTCGATTGAATTGATTAAAAATTATATACCAATGAATTTGTATCGTTCTATGTAGCATTATAGGCAAGTATGAGCTTTTTAATCAAGGATATGGAAGGCATAAACTTGACTTATCAAGAGAACTTAATATTTTATGATATTTGTGTAAATTGTTTGAATGAATTAATGAAGCATATGGTTTAATACATGTGAGTATTCTTACAAATCGTCACATAATGAGTTGGAAAAATCTTCTCTAGCGTAGTTAGGAGGGGAAATTTTGTCAAATAAGATATATAATATATATTAAAAACATTTAATTTTACAATTATAAAACTTAAAAACTCCCCTAATCATAAAGCCGA
>NW_027069513.1:1775233-1784086 GCF_002906115.3 Quercus suber | reverse complement strand
CAAATGTTCATTCCTCGTGTGAATGAGCATAGTGATCACTTTTGTATAGTGATTGCTTGTTTGATCTTTCCATGATCTAGTGTTTCTATTTCATTTTGCTTGATCATGCTTTTATTGCTTCATATGCTTTTCAAGTTTTTCTGCATACAATGATGTTATTGTGTTGTTGTGTTTTAGGAGATACTTGTTCATATGTTTCAAGAGCTTGTCAGAATCTAGAATTAGGTGTGAGTGAGTTTTGCCTTTGTTCCCAAACTCATATTTAAGTCTAGAGTTTGTTTTAGGGTTTTGTCACGGAATAGCCAAAGGGGGAGATTGTAAAGTTGTTATTTACAACTATGTATTTTGTTGGCTTTTATTCCGTGCCAAATTTGATTGTAATCATTATCAATCGTTTATACCCTGTATCTATTGTGGGATTTGTTGTAAGGGATGTGTGATAGAGAGAGAATGTGAAGACTCAAGCATTTGAAGGCTGAAGAATTCTCGCGGGTATGTCGCGACCTAGCTTCCCGCGAAATGAATCATATGGCATGCACATGCTGGAATGCGAAGAGCCAGGCCAGGTGGAGATAGCTGTGTCTTGCAAGTATCTCGCGGGTAAAGCCTTCCCACGAGACACCCACGAGGCAATCTGTTCTGCCAGCCTGTACTGAATGACTCACACTTTCTAAATCTATCCTATATATACCCTCATTACCCACAAATGTTGAGGCATGCTTTAGAGAGAAAACCCTAGCCAAACACATTGGGAATTAGAGATTGTCATCCCCACCTTTCTCTATACACTTGCTTGTGGTATCTCCTCAACCCTTCCCTTTCCATTTCCACACCATTGAGAGGTTGATAGCCCAAACACTTAGCACACCCTTTGAGAGTGTTGTGTGACGTTTTGGTGCTGCTGGGAAGCATTGGAAGAAGCCTGGAATGGCAGATGCAACATGGAGCTTGTTGCGGGATCTGGGTTCTAGACAAGTTTCGAGAAGCCTTGTTGGAGTAGGAGCTTAGAGGGCTTAGGTGCATCAGGTAGATTAGGCTTGGAGGGTCTCTTGCTAACCCATGTATCCCAACTGATTGTCTAGTGGATCGATTTCTGCTTGGAGGGTGGCGGAGAGGTTTTTCACCGAGTTCTTCGGTTTCCTCTTCGAAAACACGTCTCGGTGTTTTCTGTGTTTGCATCCTTCTTCTCTACTCTTTTATATTCCATTATACTGCTGTGTTACTTAGTTTATGGATTAGAATAGTTTATTTGTTTATCCACTCGCATTTACACTATTCCGCACTTTGTAGTAAATTAGTATAAAATCTATCGAGCTGTAACTTTAATTAGGAGGTTTAAATAGCTCTTGTGTTTTCAACATATTTTCGAGCTTTCATGGACTATTAAGAAAAAAGAAAAGTTAACAAATGCTCTAAGAGTATTGGTTTAGGAAGTAGTTTTACAAATTTTATATGGGAAAAGAAAAAGTAATTGATTTTTTTTAAAAAAAACTTTTATATTTTCCGTTAGATTGATATTAAAACTTTTCTAGAATTTTCAATTAGCAAATGCCCTAAGGGCACATGTTAACTTGACTCTTAAAAAAAAATTTAAACTGCTGATTATGGGAGATAGATTGTGTGCGAGGAGAGTTTTGCCCTTTTTTATTTTTTTTTGAGGAGAAAGTTGGCAGGCTAATTTATAAATGATATAAAATTGTTATACATTTTTGTAGTGTATGTGACTTTATTGTTATTTAATTGATTACTTTATCCAAAAATGTTCGAATAATAGGTAGGGTCCATAACATCCAAAAGAGTTTGCATTGAAAAAATTAATAATATTCAAATGTGTTTACTTAATCATTCAAGAAAAAAAATTATATACCAATGAATTTGTATCGTTCTATGTAGCATTATAGGCAAGTATGAGCTTTTTAATCAAGGATATGGAAGGCATAAACTTGACTTATCAAGAGAACTTAATATTTTATGATATTTGTGTAAATTGTTTGAATGAATTAATGAAGCATATGGTTTAATACATGTGAGTATTCTTACAAATCGTCACATAATGAGTTGGAAAAATCTTCTCTAGCGTAGTTAGGAGGGAAATTTTGTCAATAAGATTTTATTTTATTAAAAACATTTAATTTTACAATTATAAAACTTAAAAACTCCCCTACATCATAAAGCCGAACACCACTCTCTACCGAGAGAGAGAGAGAAAGAGAGAGAGAGAGAGGGAGAGAGAGAGAGAGAGAGAGAGAGAGAGAGAGAGAGAGAGAGGAAAATGAAGAAGAAGAAAAAAATGACAAAGGTAAGTAAAACTTATTCTTTAAATCCTATATTTGAAAATTGGATAATAGTTAAGATTGTTTGGATTGAAATTGATTTTATTAGTTTCTTTTTAATTAGTTTGTTCTTGCATAATGGATTTCTAAATTTAATATATTTTGTTTTAAGTATTGACAAGTTTACTTAAATTTTTTATTTGTTAGTACAAAATTCATGTTTGGTTGTTAACTAAAACAATATAAATATCTTATTAAAATTGGTGAAATTGATTAAAATTTTAAGAGAAACCAATAGATCATGGACCATAGACTAAAATTTGGGTTGAATTCTATATCTCTTATTCGACCACTAAACACCACTCCTATTCACAAGAAAAAAGTATACATTTTTTCATGTAATTCAATAGTGTGTTTAAAGAGTTTGAAAATTGATTGTTATATACTACCAATATATATATATATATAAATATATAAATTAATCAAAAAAATTTATGTGCTTAAAAAATATCATGTTAAGAATTTATTGTGAGTTTGCAACAATAATCATATGATTTCACCTTCCCCCTCAAAAGAAATTATTATATGCACAAAGGTTCATGCTCTTTTTATTTATTTTTTATTTTTATTATTATCATTATTATATGCAGTGAGATTTCAATATATATGGTTTGGATGTTGATTTTAGAGTATCAATATGACTAAAAATGGTAAATTGATTGTAGTAGAGAATTTTATGAAATAGTTTCTCTTTGTGATTATATGCACATAGGTTTATGTAGTGTATATACACACATATATGGTTTTGTTTCTCTTTGTAAAAGGAGTGCAAAATTATTATTATTATTTTTTATAGATATTATAATATTTGAAACTTACAACGTTTGCTCCATGATGATTACTTTTTACTAGAATTATAAAATTAAGACATCAATGAATTTCTCTTTGATATAACGAGATTTGAATGTAAGTCTCTCAATGACTACAAACTTTACTAGCTGCACTAATTAAAGCTCGTAATTAATTAGTATTTTATTTTTATTTTTTATTTTTTGCTTTTTAGTATGTTTATTAACTTTTGTAAATGAAATGCACGTTGTAAGTTTAAGTTGTGTTGAAAGCTCGGATTTGTGCTAAAACGCAAGAGCTTGTTCAAACCCCCAAATAAAAATTACGGTTAGATTGCTTTTACTCTTACTTAATCAAAGTGCGGAACAAGATTAAATGTCTGTAATGAACCGATAACTACTCTAGTGCATAAACTTGAACAACAAACAATAAATGTAAAGTACAAGAGTAAGGGAAGAGAGATGCAAACACAAGATAACACTAAGACGTGTTATCAAAGAGGAAACCGAAGAACTCTCTGTGACCCTCCAAGTTGAAATCAATCCATTAGAAAATAAAGTTGGAGTACACGAATAACAAAAGACCCTTAAAGCGTAGTCTACCAATGTACTTGAGCCCCCCAAGCTCTTGCTACCAACAGATTTCTCAGAGTCATGTCTTTTTTAACTTTCCAGATCCCGCAATACGCTTGATTGCATTCGCCAAGCCTCACCAGATTCTTATGGCAAATCCCCAAAACTTCCCAAGCTTCAAAACACTCTCTACACTCTAAATAAGTGTGAGTTGTGTTTGGGTACAAATCTCCTCTCAAGGTATGACAGTGGGAGAGGGAAGGAGAAGAGACTACAATGATTTCTCACTAAGGATGAGTAGCTCTCTCTCTAAAAGATGGATATGTTTTGTTGTAGAAAACCTATCTAGGGTTTTTCTCTTTGAATAGCATCTTTTACTTTTGTAGGTAATGAGAGTATATATAGTATGAGTGAAGGGTAAGAAAGTCACACTTAAAATCCTCTAAGCAAAATGTTTTGTAGGTACCTTGCAAGATGGCCTGTCTCACGAAGCACTCGCGAAATGCAGCCTGGCAAGACTTTTCAGCTTCCAGCATGTGCTTCTCACGTGCACTTTTCGTGGGAACCTTTACTTGCGAACTTCTTGCAAGCTAGTCGTGAAATAGCACTGATCTTTGTTTCATGCTCGATTCTTCACCAACTTAATACTAAATCCAATACAATAAAATCTCACAAAATACAAGGAAATAAATTAATGCAATTACAACACTTTTTGTCATGGAATAAGGCCAACATAAAACATAGTTGTAAATCATAATTTTACAATGGTCATAGATGATGATAGGCAAGGGATGACATCGAGAGGGATGAGGCCTGGGTGGGAAATAACATCCTATTTTTGTCCATAATACTAAGGAACTCAATTAGATGAGCAGGGGCAAGATCAAGTTTATACATTTTAAGTTGGGATGACAATTCTTCCCTGCCTCATCTTGCGTGGGTTGTCCCTACCCTGCAAAGGTAGTGGGGAACAAATGGGGTGAGATTTTTGCCCTGCACCTCAAAGAAGAGCAATAATGGATTTCAACATTTTAGCCTTGCCTCGTACTTTTAGTGTTAACAATTTGGTTTGTATTATTAACTATTTAAATGCATGGATATTAAGGGTTTTGTTGTTGTTGTGATGTTGTCTTGTTAAATACTTTGGATAATATTATTTAGTCATTGCTAAAAATTAGTTTGATTTGATATCATCAATTAAATAGTAATTTCAAATATATTTATATTAATTATATAGGTTATATTAAAAAAAAAAAACTGTAACAAGTGTGGGGTGAGGTGAAATGGATTAGTACAAAATAGAGTTTTATAGGGTAGAGCAGGATTGGGGCAAGACATTTTGCCTGGTTATGCAAGGCGGGGCAAAGACAAAACTATGCAAGGTGGGGGTTAAGACCCCATCCTTCGGCAACACCTTGCCTCGCCTTAATACCATCCTTAGTTTTAAGCAAGTAATTAAACATTGGAAAAAGTTTGTCTACAAACTTGGATGAGACAACCAATTAATACTTTTATGTAGTATTTTAGTTATGATTTTTTGTTGTTATTAAACTCAGTTTACAATATTGTAACAATTTCTTTTAACACGCTTTATATGGTAATTCACATAATTATCTATGAGTCTTTTAATTACATGACCATTATATTATCTAAATTGATCATTTGACATTTGAATATTTCAATTTGTATATGTGATTAAAAGTATAGAAAATGCTAAAAGTTTTACAAACTTTATTACACAACATTTACAAAGTGACGTAGCAATATGACTGGTGAATTTACAATAATATAATAAGAATCATTGGTGACCCATCAATTTGTAAAGATTATGTAGTAAAACTTATAAATACACATCATCAATCTAGATGGATTTTTTAAAATCATTTTAATTAATGGGAAAAGCCTATGAGGTGCCTCATAAAAGTGCTTAGGAAAGGCATATATAGCAATTAAGAATCATTTATTATATATAAAAAACAATTAAGAATCATTTATTATTATAAAATAAAAGCAATTAAGAATCATTTATTATAAAATAAAAGCAATTAAGAATCATTTATGACTATTAATAGCATATTTTAGGAGGTTGATTCCTATTAATTAAAGCATTTAATTAGGATCTCCCAAAAGGAAAATCATTTAATCAAGTGCATCTACAGGGACAATTCAATGATGCTCTTTATGAGGGGCTATAAATACCGTGGTGTCAAGCTTAATGTTCAAACTTCAAACAAATAGCTCGTAAGGAAGCAAATTTGGAGATGTACTTTGGTCGATTAGTGAATTACCAAAAAATTCGTAAGAAAAATTTTCTGGTAATTCACTGATTCGCTTGAAGTTATTTTTCACAAGAAGTTGAACATCCAAGGGTCTATATATTTTTTGACAAATTGTTCCACCCAATTGATTTGTCGAAATCTTCTCCAGTTTATTATGAGGTGATTTATTAAACCATTAACATGTATTATTTAAATAAGTTACATAACCCTTTATATAAGTCATGTGACTCTAAGTACATGTAAATGGTCTTAATGAGTTAAGTGGTTTAATTTTTAATTTTTTATATATACAAAAATAATACTCTTGATGATTTTATTAATCATCATGTAATGGGTTGGTGGAATTTTCCTTTAACTCAGTTCGGAACTAAACTTTCCAATAATTTTTCTTTTAAGTAGAGCGAGTGATTATTCAGTGTACTAGGAACACAATAAATGCATGTCCCCTCCCTCCTTCTCACATAATAGTTGATTCCACAAATTAAATTAAGGGAAAAGTTAACGAATGCTTCAAAGGTATTGGTTTATGAACTATTTTCGAAACTTTTTATGAGAAAAGTAAAAGAATTATTAAATTTTTGATAGTATTTTATATTTCCCATGAAAGTGGCATTAAAATTTTTCTAAAATGGTTCATCAGCAAATGTTCTAAGGGCATTTGTTAATTGAACCCTTAAATTAATGGTGAGACTCATTATTCACGTTAGAGTGGGAGCATGCATTTATTGTGCTCCTATAACTAAGTAGAGTACAAAGTCTAAAAATCACAATCCTCTTCTTTTATTATTCTTAACGGATTCCTGTGTGCTTTTCTATCATTTCATAATTTCAATTAAACTTGAGTTGGATCTAGTATCTAGTTATATTGGGCCATCAAGATGGTGATACGTGTCCAAAATTGGACATGTGTCATCATCTTGATGGGTCTAGTGCAACTAAACACTAGACCCAAGTTTTACCCGTTTCCATTAAGAAGTTCCAACATTTATGGTCATTTACACTATTGCATATATATATATATATATATTTATATATTAAGTTTATTTTTGTTTTTGTTTTATAAAATAAAATAGGTAATAGATATGAAAATAGCTTTTTCTCAAGATCCCATTTAAAAAAAAAAAAAACTAGGAAAATTGCTATTTCTCTTTTTCTCTTTTTATGACTTAACACTATCAAAATTTAGTTCATAAAAATTTTAATTCATACATTTGATCCCATAAAATGGTGATTAAAATATAATTGTCAGGGATCCATAATCTAACAGTCATTGCATTTTATTTGGTTTAACTCTCATCGGCTTTCCACTTGTATCATTGGTTTGTTTCTTCTTGTTAGGTTCTAAAGATTTAGGAATTTATGTATTTAGAACTCTAATGTGTAATGTTGGCAAACCATGATCAAAACAATATGTTTAAGTCTTATTTAGGCTTACTCAAAGTTGGGTTTTCATGTAAAGTTGGAATCAAGAGGCTGCAGATGCATTGTGCATTTGGCCTGGCTCATCGATTGAAAGAAAGACTCGATCGATAAAATCTCGGGCAGAATATTTTTCTGTAGAATATTCCAGCTTAGCCCTAACTCATTAACGTTTTGGGTTTTTGTTTTTACCTTAGGTATATAAAGAAAAACCCTAGCCACGTTTTTAGAGTTGCTCTTGTTGTATTTTGCTCATACTTTTCTGTTTTGTGTAAATCTCTTGTGAGATCTAGAGGAGTTTTCCTTTACACAAATCTTAGGGTTTTCTAAGTAGAGATTTTAGGTGCGTCTTTTCTTAGGAGAGGGCTCTCACTTCGAGCTGGCTCTAAACACCCTAGGTCTGAGCTTTCTGGTTTTGCACCTCCTCCCTCTTCTTCTACAGGTCCTGCTAGTGAGGCTGTTCCTGATCCTGATGCTGCTGCTACTGCTGATGTTCCTCCACCTCCATCAGATGACTTTGATATCCGTTGTACTTTGGAGATTGTCATGACCGTTCAGGCGGCTCATGGTCAATTTTGGTGGACTTGCTTGACGAGATCCGTGCGTTGCGAGCTGATCTGGCACATCTTCGTTCACCCTCACCACCTCCTTTTGTGATGGATTGTGATTGCCCTTTGACATTTCGTCACAAAAAGGGGAGTAGACTTTGTAGAGGAGTTTTGTAGTTAGGGGGAGAGTTTTTTTTTTGGCTTTAAGGAGCTAGTGGAGATATTAGATTGTATCTAGTGCTTTACTGTGTATATCATTTTTTTTTTAGGATATTCATATTAGGGGAGTTATATTGTTTTTTGATATACATGATTTTTGTGTCTTTGGATTTATTGTTTATTGTTTTATATTTATGAGATTATTCATTGATATATGTTTTGTGTGAGTCATACAAGAATGTTATACCTGTTTATTTACTATTTTCTGCCACACATGCTTCATGCATTTGTTGAGTGTCTAGGAATATACAGGTTGATTCAATTGAGCTACTGTCTACACTTGCAACTGATGGATAGTAATTAGAATTGAATTTAGTTTTTATGAACATTATTTATGTAAAGGGCTTTCTCTTGTAAACTTTGAGTTTTAGTTTGTGTTTTGTCACGAATTGCCAAAGGGGAGTTTGTTAGGTTCTAAAGATTTAGGAATTTATGTATTTAGAACTCTAATGTCTAATGTTGGTAAACCATGATCAAAACAATATGTTTAAGTCTTGTTTAGGCTTGCTCAAAGTTGAGTCTTTCATGTAAAGTTGGAATCGAGAGGCTGCAGATGCATTGGTGCATTTTAGCCTGGCTCGATCGATCGAAAGAAAGACTCGATCGATCGAATCTCGGGCAGAATGTTTTTTGCAGAATATTCCAGTTCAGCCCTAACTTATTAAACGTTTTGGATTTTCTGTTTTACCCTATA
>NW_027069513.1:1764582-1770344 GCF_002906115.3 Quercus suber | reverse complement strand
TGTGTGTTTGTTTTTTTTTTTTTTTTTTTTTTTTTTTTTTTTTTTTTTTTTTTTTTTTTTTTTTTTGCTTTGAGGAGCTAGTGGAGATATTAGATTGTATCTAGGTGCTTCACTGTGTATATCATTTTTTTTTTTGGGGATATTCATGTTAGGGGGAGTTATATTGTTTTTTGATATACATGATTTTTGTGTCTTTGGATTCACTGTTTATTGTTTTATATTTATGAGATTATTCATTGATATATGTTTCTGTGTGAATCATACAAGAATGTTATACCTGTTTATTTACTATTTTCTGCCACACATGCATTCATGCATTTGTTGAGTGTCTCAGGAATATACAGGTTGATTCAATTGAGCTGCTGTCTACACTTGCAACTGATGGATAGTAGTTAGAATTGAATTTTAGTTTTTATGAGCATTATTTATGTAAAAGGCTTTCTCTTGTAAACTTTGAGTTTTAGTTTGTATTTTGTCACGGATTGCTAAAGGCGGAGTTTGTTAGGTTCTAAAGATTTAGGAATTTATGTATTTAGAACTTTAATGTGTAATGTTGGCAAACCATGATCAAAACAATATGTTTAAGTCTTGTCTAGGCTTGCTCAAAGTTGGGTCTTTCATGTAAAGTTGGAATCGAGAGGCTGTAGATGCATTGGTGCATTTCGGCCTGGCTCGATCGATCGAAAGAAAGACTCGATCGATCGAATCTCGGGCAGAATGTTTTTCTGCAGAATATTCCAGCTTAGCCTTAACTTATTAAACGTTTTGGGTTTTCTGTTTTTACCCTAGGTATATAAAGAAAAACCCTACCCACGTTTTTAGAGTTGTTCCTGTTGTATTGTTGCTCATACTTTTCTGTTTTGTGTAAATCTCTGTGAGATCTAGAGGAGTTTTCCTTTACACAAAGCTTAGGGTTTTCTAGGTAGAGATTACTTCAAAACCTTTATGATCAACTCAGTTGCTGCCATTGGAGCTTAAAGAATAACAAGCGTGGGTGCTTGTAGCTGATTGGAGAATCCAAGAAAGAATGAATCCGTGGATTCGGAGCTTGCATGTAGTCATGTTAGTAAGTTCTACTAGTGGGTAGCATTAGGAAGTCAGGCGGAGAGCTTGTAAGTCCTTTTGTCTGAACTTCAATTCTTTCATAGTGGATTCAGGTCTACCTTGAAGATAGCTAGATCAAATCCTCCCCAGGTTTTTTACAATTTTGGTTTTCTTGGGTGATTATATCTTGTGTTATTTTTATTCCGCTGCTTTATACTTTTGATATGATTGTATGTTTGTGATAACCTAGAATTGCATAATTTGACTAAGTAACAACTTGGCTAATTAACTAGGTTAATCTAGTTGGTTTAAGGGGTCTAAAACCGTTCACTTCTTCTTGTACTTCTTTCTTTCTTTTTATTTTTATTTTCAAAAGTTGACCCTAGGTATAGAGAAAATAAAGTCTCCCTAAACGGACTAAAAAAAATTGATGAAGAAGAGAACAAGATATTCATTTGGGATCAAACAAAATGTTGCCCACTTCCTAACCAATCTAAATTGTATGATATCTTATACTTGTATACCATAAAAGTTATGTCAGATATGTTGGATGATCTCTCCTTTCTTTTTTAATTATTCTTACTTTTATATTTTTCTACTTTTGTCATGTGAGACGCTATGATTTTTTTTTTTTTTTAAATAGTTAATATAATTATTTTTATTGAAACTTTATTTCCAAATTTTCAAGAAGTTTATAAGATTCCATTACAAAGAGTTTTAGAAATTTAAAAGAGGTTCCATTCTTTATTTTTATAGTATTTTAATAATATACCATAACCTTTTTTTTTTTTTAAATAAAGAAAATTGTATTATGTATGTCATGCTTGCATTTCGTGGCTCAATGTAAGTATTACAAGTTGTACAACATAATTTTACTATATGACTCATTATAACCACATTCAAATTATTAAATAATTATCTTTTAGTTATAATGTATTTCCAAAACTTTAAGTAATGAAAATACTACTCGAATTAAAATTCAATTATTATAAATTTTAAGATAATTAAAAATTAGTTTTAATCTATTTATAATATTTGGCTTTTGATGAAAACTTGGACTTACACAATGTGTGCTTTCTCTTGTAAACTTTGAGTTTTAGTTTGTATTTTGTCACGGATTGCTAAAGGCGGAGTTTGTTAGGTTCTAAAGATTTAGGAATTTATGTATTTAGAACTCTAATGTGTAATGTTGGCAAACCATGATCAAAACAATATGTTTAAGTCTTGTTTAGGCTTGCTCAAAGTTGGGTCTTTCATGTAAAGTTGGAATCGAGAGGCTGTAGATGCATTGGTGCATTTCGGCCTGGCTGGATCGATCGAAAGAAAGACTCAATCGATCGAATCTCGGGCAGAATGTTTTCTGTAGAATATTCTAGCTTAGCTTTAACTTATTAAACGTTTTGGGTTTTCTGTTTTTACCCTAGGTATATAAAGAAAAACCCTACCCACGTTTTTAGAGTTGTTCCTGTTGTATTGTTGCTCATATTTTTCTGTTTTGTGTAAATTTCTTGTGAGATCTAGAGGAGTTTTCCTTTACACAAAGCTTAGGGTTTTCTAGGTAGAGATTACTTCAAAACCTTTATGATCAACTCAGTTGCTGCCATTGGAGCTTAAAGAATAACAAGCGTGGGTGCTTGTAACTGATTGGAGAATCCAAGAAAGAAGGAATCCGTGGATTCAGAGCTTGCACGTGGTCATGTTAGTAAGTTCTACTGGTGGGTAGCATTAGAAAGTCAAGCGGGGAGCTTGTAAGTCCTTTTGTATGAACTTCAATTCTTTCATAGTGGATTCAGATTTACCTTGAAGATAGCTAGATCAAATCCTCCCCAGGTTTTTTACAATTTTGGTTTTCTTGGGTGATTATATCTTGTGTTATTTTTATTCCGCTGCTTTATACTTTTGATATGATTGTATGTTTGTGATAACCTAGAATTGCATAATTTGACTAAGTAACAACTTGGCTAATTAACTAGGTTAATCTAGTTGGTTTAAGGGGTTTAAAACCGTTCACTTCTTCTTGTACTTCTTTCTTTCTTTTTATTTTTATTTTCAAAAGTTGACCCTAGGTATAGAGAAAATAAAGTCTCCCTAAACGGACTAAAAAAAATTGATGAAGAAGAGAACAAGATATTCATTTGGGATCAAACAAAATGTTGCCCACTTCCTAACCAATCTGAATTGTATGATATCTTATACTTATTTACCATAAAAGTTATGTCAGACTTTTATATTTTTCTACTTTTGTCATGTGAGACGCTATGATTTTTTTTTTTTTTTAAATAGTTAATATAATTATTTTTATTGAAACTTTATTTCCAAATTTTTAAGAAGTTTATAAGATTCCATTACAAAGAGTTTTAGAAATCTAAAAGAGGTTCCATTCTTTATTTTTATAGTATTTTAATAATATACCATAACCTTTTTTTTTTTAAATAAAGAAAATTGTATTATGTATGTCATGCTTGCATTTCGTGGCTCAATGTAAGTATTACAAGTTGTACAACATAATTTTACTATATGACTCATTATAACCACATTCAAATTATTAAATAATTATCTTTTAGTTATAATGTATTTCCAAACTTTAAGTAATGAAAATACTACTCGAATTAAAATTCAATTATTATAAATTTTAAGATAATTAAAAATTAGTTTTAATCTATTTATAATATTTGGCTTTTGATGAAAACTTGGACTTACACAATGTGCATTTGCCATGTATCTTAAAATACAATTTTATTTTATTTTTATTATTCGACTTTAATTATATTATCGAAATAATTTCTTTATTTACGTATGATTCTGGATTAACTTGTTCATTGTATAAGCATAATATTAGTATTAGGATATTACAAAAAATGTTATATAATAATTTATATATTTGTTATGGTAAGTTGGCAATGCTACACCACTGAGGATATATGAAATTTTGTAATATTTTTTATAAACAAAAGAAAAGAAACGAAAAGAAAAGTAGTACCTTTGACTCATTTCTAGATTCAAATAACTTAAAAGTATATAGTGCTTCTATTGTCAAAGAGGTGGTATCATGTATAACGACTGCATACAATATCCCTCTTATGATAATAAGGTATATTTTTATAGGTTTAAGCTTTAGTCTAGTGCAACAATGCACTGTACCCAATACGGTTCAAACACGTGTATCATATTGTGTCCGGTGCACTTATGCATTGGACCTAAGCCGAATCTACTTTTATATAGAGAGATGTGGTATACAAGGTTACACAAAATAATAATAACTTGTTGTGCTTGAAAAGTTGGAATTTGAAGCTTTAAAAAAGGAAAAAAAAAATAAATAAAGGGGGAAAAATGCTTGAATTTGCAAAGTTGAGTAATTTTATATGAGCCTGGTTAATTTATGCCGGACATACATTAATAATCAATTTTAGAAAAAGTTTTATGAAAAAATTAGAAATTGTAAAAAACGTTTGTTACTATTTCATTTTTGCATAAAAAATTTCCTAAAATAATTTATTAATGTATGCCCCAAGGACATAGGTTAGTAAAACCCAACTTTATATAGGGAAATGTTAACGGATGCCCAAAGGGTCTTTGTTAATGAACTATTTTTGGAAAGCCTTTATGGGAAAAAAAATTAATGTTTTAATAGCTTTTTCTATTTTGTATAAAAGTGGTGTCAAAATTTTCGTAAAGTAGTTTGTTAACAATTTTTGGCATCATTAACATGACCTTTATATATATGGTCATGTTAACGGATGTTTTTAGGGCAATTGTTAATAAACTATATTGCTCTAAGAGCACCCGTTAACATGACCTTAAATATAAAGGTCTTGTCAATGGATGCCAGAAATTATTAAGAAACAATTTTAGGAAAGTTTTGACACTATTTTTATGGGAAATACAAAAAGCTATAAAAAAAATTAATTACTTTATCATTTTCTCATAAAATGTTTCTAAAAATAATTTCTAAACTAGTGCCCTCAGGGCATGTTATCATTTGCCTTTTATATAAACAATTCAATAGATACCCTTTAACCCAAAAATAACAACAAAAATATTGAAGGGTGTAATTAAAGCCTTTAAACCCCTTTTCTCAAAAAAAAAAAAAAAAAAAAGCCTTTAAACCCCAAAAACCAAAAAAAGAGGCTAAAACCCTAAACAAACGAGCAAAGCAGCCATTAACATTTACATGAAGCGAAATCTATTACTGATGGGAAGCAGTGTTACAACTTTCTACTCCAACAAGCCCAATCATTTTCCCACCTCACTCGTTGCCTCGACTCAGGCTCTCGTCAAATGGAAATGGGTCCAATGTGACTGATACCCAGAAGCCCAATTCCTCTGTTGATGTAGAAGACATCAGTTATCTAGGTAATTTTGCAAATCATAATACATAGTTTTTAAGTTTATCAACTTACCTTCTGTCTGGTTACTGACCACGAAGATGAGGGAAAATTCGTAGTCTCTGAATATTGAAATTATTTCATTCTATGTAGCATTGTAGGCATCATATGAGGTGTTTTATCAAGGAAATGGAAGGCATAAACTTGACTCATCAAGAGCACTTTATATTAATGAATAGTCTTACAAACCTCCACATAATGAGTTTGAGGAATCTCCTCTAGCCTAGAATTCCCCTATATCACAAAGCCAAACACACACACACACACACACACACACACACACACACACACACACACACACAGAGAGAGAGAGAGAGAGAGAGAGAGAGAGAG
>NW_027069513.1:1732933-1760362 GCF_002906115.3 Quercus suber | reverse complement strand
GAGTTTTTTTTTTTTTGCTTTGAGGAGCTAGTGGAGCTAGTGGAGATATTAGATTGTATCTAGGTGCTTCACTGTGTATATC
The DNA here is from genome assembly GCF_002906115.3 of Quercus suber. Taxonomy (NCBI): domain Eukaryota; kingdom Viridiplantae; phylum Streptophyta; class Magnoliopsida; order Fagales; family Fagaceae; genus Quercus; species Quercus suber. The sequence continues at coordinate 1,760,280 of NW_027069513.1, read as the reverse complement.
ATTTTTTTTTTTTGGGATATTCATTTTAGGGGGAGTTATATTGTTTTTTGATATACATGATTTTTGTGTCTTTGGATTCACTGTTTATTGTTTTATATTTATGAGATTATTCATTGATATATGTTTCTGTGTGAATCATACAAGAATGTTATACCTGTTTATTTACTATTTTCTGCCACACATGCATTCATGCGTTTGTTGAGTGTCTCAGGAATATACAGGTTGATTCAATTGAGCTGCTGTCTACACTTGCAACTGATGGATAGTAGTTAGAATTGAATTTTAGTTTTTATGAGCATTATTTATGTAAAAGGCTTTCTCTTGTAAACTTTGAGTTTTAGTTTGTATTTTGTCACGGATTGCTAAAGGCGGAGTTTGTTAGGTTCTAAAGATTTAGGAATTTATGTATTTAGAACTCTAATGTGTAATGTTGGCAAACCATGATCAAAACAATATGTTTAAGTCTTGTTTAGGCTTGCTCAAAGTTGGGTCTTTCATGTAAAGTTGGAATCGAGAGGCTGTAGATGCATTGGTGCATTTCGGCCTGGCTGGATCGATCGAAAGAAAGACTCAATCGATCGAATCTCGGGCAGAATGTTTTCTGTAGAATATTCTAGCTTAGCTTTAACTTATTAAACGTTTTGGGTTTTCTGTTTTTACCCTAGGTATATAAAGAAAAACCCTACCCACGTTTTTAGAGTTGTTCCTGTTGTATTGTTGCTCATATTTTTCTGTTTTGTGTAAATTTCTTGTGAGATCTAGAGGAGTTTTCCTTTACACAAAGCTTAGGGTTTTCTAGGTAGAGATTACTTCAAAACCTTTATGATCAACTCAGTTGCTGCCATTGGAGCTTAAAGAATAACAAGCGTGGGTGCTTGTAACTGATTGGAGAATCCAAGAAAGAAGGAATCCGTGGATTCAGAGCTTGCACGTGGTCATGTTAGTAAGTTCTACTGGTGGGTAGCATTAGAAAGTCAAGCGGGGAGCTTGTAAGTCCTTTTGTATGAACTTCAATTCTTTCATAGTGGATTCAGATTTACCTTGAAGATAGCTAGATCAAATCCTCCCCAGGTTTTTTACAATTTTGGTTTTCTTGGGTGATTATATCTTGTGTTATTTTTATTCCGCTGCTTTATACTTTTGATATGATTGTATGTTTGTGATAACCTAGAATTGCATAATTTGACTAAGTAACAACTTGGCTAATTAACTAGGTTAATCTAGTTGGTTTAAGGGGTTTAAAACCGTTCACTTCTTCTTGTACTTCTTTCTTTCTTTTTATTTTTATTTTCAAAAGTTGACCCTAGGTATAGAGAAAATAAAGTCTCCCTAAACGGACTAAAAAAAATTGATGAAGAAGAGAACAAGATATTCATTTGGGATCAAACAAAATGTTGCCCACTTCCTAACCAATCTGAATTGTATGATATCTTATACTTATTTACCATAAAAGTTATGTCAGACTTTTATATTTTTCTACTTTTGTCATGTGAGACGCTATGATTTTTTTTTTTTTTTAAATAGTTAATATAATTATTTTTATTGAAACTTTATTTCCAAATTTTTAAGAAGTTTATAAGATTCCATTACAAAGAGTTTTAGAAATCTAAAAGAGGTTCCATTCTTTATTTTTATAGTATTTTAATAATATACCATAACCTTTTTTTTTTTAAATAAAGAAAATTGTATTATGTATGTCATGCTTGCATTTCGTGGCTCAATGTAAGTATTACAAGTTGTACAACATAATTTTACTATATGACTCATTATAACCACATTCAAATTATTAAATAATTATCTTTTAGTTATAATGTATTTCCAAACTTTAAGTAATGAAAATACTACTCGAATTAAAATTCAATTATTATAAATTTTAAGATAATTAAAAATTAGTTTTAATCTATTTATAATATTTGGCTTTTGATGAAAACTTGGACTTACACAATGTGCATTTGCCATGTATCTTAAAATACAATTTTATTTTATTTTTATTATTCGACTTTAATTATATTATCGAAATAATTTCTTTATTTACGTATGATTCTGGATTAACTTGTTCATTGTATAAGCATAATATTAGTATTAGGATATTACAAAAAATGTTATATAATAATTTATATATTTGTTATGGTAAGTTGGCAATGCTACACCACTGAGGATATATGAAATTTTGTAATATTTTTTATAAACAAAAGAAAAGAAACGAAAAGAAAAGTAGTACCTTTGACTCATTTCTAGATTCAAATAACTTAAAAGTATATAGTGCTTCTATTGTCAAAGAGGTGGTATCATGTATAACGACTGCATACAATATCCCTCTTATGATAATAAGGTATATTTTTATAGGTTTAAGCTTTAGTCTAGTGCAACAATGCACTGTACCCAATACGGTTCAAACACGTGTATCATATTGTGTCCGGTGCACTTATGCATTGGACCTAAGCCGAATCTACTTTTATATAGAGAGATGTGGTATACAAGGTTACACAAAATAATAATAACTTGTTGTGCTTGAAAAGTTGGAATTTGAAGCTTTAAAAAAGGAAAAAAAAAAAAAATAAAGGGGGAAAAATGCTTGAATTTGCAAAGTTGAGTAATTTTATATGAGCCTGGTTAATTTATGCCGGACATACATTAATAATCAATTTTAGAAAAAGTTTTATGAAAAAATTAGAAATTGTAAAAAACGTTTGTTACTATTTCATTTTTGCATAAAAAATTTCCTAAAATAATTTATTAATGTATGCCCCAAGGACATAGGTTAGTAAAACCCAACTTTATATAGGGAAATGTTAACGGATGCCCAAAGGGTCTTTGTTAATGAACTATTTTTGGAAAGCCTTTATGGGAAAAAAAATTAATGTTTTAATAGCTTTTTCTATTTTGTATAAAAGTGGTGTCAAAATTTTCGTAAAGTAGTTTGTTAACAATTTTTGGCATCATTAACATGACCTTTATATATATGGTCATGTTAACGGATGTTTTTAGGGCAATTGTTAATAAACTATATTGCTCTAAGAGCACCCGTTAACATGACCTTAAATATAAAGGTCTTGTCAATGGATGCCAGAAATTATTAAGAAACAATTTTAGGAAAGTTTTGACACTATTTTTATGGGAAATACAAAAAGCTATAAAAAAAATTAATTACTTTATCATTTTCTCATAAAATGTTTCTAAAAATAATTTCTAAACTAGTGCCCTCAGGGCATGTTATCATTTGCCTTTTATATAAACAATTCAATAGATACCCTTTAACCCAAAAATAACAACAAAAATATTGAAGGGTGTAATTAAAGCCTTTAAACCCCTTTTCTCAAAAAAAAAAAAAAAAAAAAGCCTTTAAACCCCAAAAACCAGAATAAGAGGCTAAAACCCTAAACAAACGAGCAAAGCAGCCATTAACATTTACATGAAGCGAAATCTATTACTGATGGGAAGCAGTGTTACAACTTTCTACTCCAACAAGCCCAATCATTTTCCCACCTCACTCGTTGCCTCGACTCAGGCTCTCGTCAAATGGAAATGGGTCCAATGTGACTGATACCCAGAAGCCCAATTCCTCTGTTGATGTAGAAGACATCAGTTATCTAGGTAATTTTGCAAATCATAATACATAGTTTTTAAGTTTATCAACTTACCTTCTGTCTGGTTACTGACCACGAAGATGAGGGAAAATTCGTAGTCTCTGAATATTGAAATTATTTCATTCTATGTAGCATTGTAGGCATCATATGAGGTGTTTTATCAAGGAAATGGAAGGCATAAACTTGACTCATCAAGAGCACTTTATATTAATGAATAGTCTTACAAACCTCCACATAATGAGTTTGAGGAATCTCCTCTAGCCTAGAATTCCCCTATATCACAAAGCCAAACACACACACACACACACACACACACACACACACACACACACACACACACACACACACAGAGAGAGAGAGAGAGAGAGAGAGAAGAGAGGTAAGTAAAACTTATTCGTTAAACCCTATATTTTAAAATTGGAAAATAGTTAACACTGTTCGAATTGAAATTGATTATAAACCCTATATTTTAAAATTGCATAATGAATTGGTTTAAGTATTGACAAGTTTACTTAAATTTTTTATTTGTTGGTACAAAATTCATGTTTTGTTGTTAATTAAAAAGATACAAATATCTTTTTAAAATTAGTGAAATTGATTAAATTTTCAAGAGAAAACTGTAGATCTTGGACCATAGGCTAAAATTTTAGATTTCCATTAAAATTATTGGGATAAAGTTAGAAGAGAACAAAGAAGTTCCTTGTCGAGTTTATATATATATATATATATATATGTATATATATATAATATTATATAATATAATATTAATATAATATAATTTAAAGTATAATGTCCACTCTATGGTGATTACTTTAGAAGAATACTGATACATACATACTTTACTTTTGACTTGTTTTGTGCTTATGTGTTTATAGTTTCTATATCTCTTGGTATTTACATTGTGCTAATGTTTAAAGCTGTTGGTATTTTGGTTTATATGTTTAAGTTTACATTCAGTATATTAATTTGTACCCATGCTTATGTAGCTTAGTACTTGTTTTTAATGTTATGCATTTTTATTAGCATTTCACTCTTGTGTCCTTGTTGGATTTTATATCCTTGATGCAATTACTTTGAGTTTTTGTATCGGTTGAGTGTTGGACATGCAAATGATAATTTACATTGAGCTTATTAGCTTGCATGTCTGGATGTTCATTCCTTGTGTGAATGAGTATTGTGGTCACTATTTATAGTTATTGTTCATTTTTTTTTTTGGTCAAGCCATGCTTTATTGCTTTAATCTATTTTGATTGGTCACATTGTGCTTGCTCCATATGCATTTCAAGTTTTCTGCATACAATGATAATATTGTGTTGTTGTTTTCAGGAAATACTTCTACGTATGGTTCAAGAGCTTCACAGGATTCTAGAGTTAGGTGTGAGTGAATTTTGTTCAACTGTTCCCAACTCACATGTTAAGTCTAGAGTTTGTTTTAGGGTTTTGTCACGGAATAGCCAAAGGGGGAGATCGTAACGTTGAATTTAATAAACAATTTTGTTGGCTTTATTCTGTGCCAATTTGCTTGTAATTTAGCATTTAGAAATCCTGTATTTATGAGGGAATCATGTAAGGGTATTGTGTGAGAAAGTGTGAAGAAAAGGTCAAGAGTTTGCACTCAAGCAAGGCCTCTCGATTAGATCTCACGACTAGCTCGCGGCTGGCAAGTCGCCAAAGGAGGCACACGTGTGAAGCATGCAGAGGAGTTGAAGAGTCATGCCAGTTGGAGCACTACAGGACAAAACTTCCAGTCTAGCCAGACAAACTCGCGACTCAATCAAGTCGCGAGGTCAAGTCGCCATATTACTCTGTTTGGAAAAAACTGACCTTTCGCATTTCAAACACACACCAGTATAAATACTCCTTATACCCATGTATTGTAAAGAGTTTTTAGAGATAATTTTGAGAGAGAAATCTTAGAGAAAAATAAGATTGACTCATCGATAATCTTCATCCTTTGATTCTCCAAATTCTTCTACTCTCACCCTCACCATTGTTACATCCTTGAGAGGTATATTAGCCAAATCCTTATCTCACTATACCCATATCTGTGAGAGGGTTATTTGGAGCTTGGGAAGCAGTTAGGAAGGGGCCAATTAATATTGGTTGATTTTATGGGCTATAGCGGAATCCAATAAGCTAGAGAAGACAAAGGTTCGGCGTAATCTCATTGGAGCAAGAAGCTTGGAGAGCTTAGGTACACTAGGTAGATTAGGCTTGGAGGGTCTTCTGCCGTTCATGTATCCCAACTTCATTCTCTAGTAGATTATTGACCACTTGGAGGGCGGTAGAGAGGTTTTACACCGAGAATTTTGGTTTCCTCTTCGATAACACATCGCTGTGTTGTCTTTGTGTTTGTATCTCTTTTCCCTTAATCTTTGCCTTTTAATTATTGCTGTGGTTGTAATTAATTATGGTTTAGATTATTTTATCAATTCTTTTTTAGCTTATTTTCATATTCTACACATACATTGTTTAATAGTAAACTTGAATTGGTAGTTTATAATTTGGAGGTCTAAATGGTCAAGGTGTTTTACACACTATTTGACCATTCAATTGTTGGGAAATTTAGACCACAGTTGACAGAATTAACAAATTTTAAACCCTAGTTGCTAATTAGATTTATTATGAATAAACCTTGTTAAAACAAACAAACATCAATATCATGTATAGCGGAATAGTAAATAAGACTAGATATGATGTCCTAAGAAAACTAATGAAATAAACTAGTTTCACAGTAAAAAACCTAGGAGGAAACCTTCCTGAAAAGTAATTCACTATAGTAAAGAGAAGTTTCAGATCTAGTACAAAACCTTTGTCCCTAGACTCTACAATCCCCATAAATGAATTTACAGCAGAAACATTCTACCACAGCAGAAACATTCTACTGCTTCAGAACCTCTGAACTCTTTAATATCTGAATACCACCCTTTTGCATGGATCCCAATATATGAATAACTCTAGCAACTTGAAGATGTTGTTAGCTGTAAAGTTCTTCACTTCATCAACAATGAAGATCAAGAAGTACTTGGTTACAAAACCCTAAGGCACAAAAGACGCAGTAACTTCTTGTAGAAAGAAAAAGGCACCAGGTCACTTTCTGCATGTGTTGTCCATTATATAACGGTATTTAAAATAAGCCTTATATATGTCTAAGTTTGTGAGAAAAGAAACTCCACACATACATGTCAACATGAGCCGAAAATTAGATTTGGAAATTCTGATTTTGTAGATCTCGACAAATTTAGTTTTTGTTGAGCTTTGTTCTTAAATCTCGATAGATACTGTTTCTGTCGAGGTATCTATCAAGATTTAATGAACAGATTTTCGTTACTTGTTTCTTGGTCCAATTTTCATGATTTTAATACTTGACTTGAACTCTTGTTTCTTGAAGTACTAAACCCATCCTAGATCTACCCAATTACAAATAAAGTTCATTTTGCCAATTACATAAAATATGTCCTTAACATATATATAAAAAAAATTGTAACAAGTGTGGGGCGAGATAAAATACACTTCATGCTTATTAGTCAAGTCATATGGCAAGGTTCTTTCTTTGTAACCACTGTTGGATAACTTTAACTGAGCCTTCGTCTTTCTTTTACCAGCAGCACAGTGTATGCACCTTTCGAGACAGTCTAGTCTTCTTTTGCATTTTTCAAAATTCAATTATTCTTTCACCTAAGCTGATTCCATTAAATCATCCATATACAAATCTTTTTCAACCAACACAGATATCAATTTCAAATAGATGTCAGACTTACATGTCCTAAGAAACTAAAGAACATCAATGTTAGAATCACAAGAGATATTATTTGAAAAATATTTGTTCATGTAATTTTTATCCATGACAACAATGGTTAGTGGATCACACAGCATAAATTAAAACCTAATTAGAGTGTGCTAGCTCTTATACCACTTGTTGGGTTAAGATATATTGACTTCAGTTAATTAATTCATATACCCAAGTTGATTAATTATGTCAAATTAGATGCAAATCATGGAGGCATCAACAAATCACCAAAAAAACTAAATGTAGTGGAAATTAAATTGACACGGTGATTTGTTAACAAATGGGGAAAACCTCTTACAAGGCAAAAACCCCACCGGATGAATTTAAGGTCACCACTTCCAAGGATGCACTAATCAATAATTAAGCGGTTACAAGTATGAGAAATCTTATTATTACCCTAGCCTACCCCAATATACCAACCTATAGTTGGACCTTCACTTCAATACCCAATTGAACTTGATATTATAGTAGTCTTCTTTCCTTTCTTGCACAAATCTCCAATATGTGACTAACTCCTTTGCGCGGATCCTAGTATGTGACTAACTCCAACAACTTGATTGATTGTTGTTGGCTTCAAAGTTCTTCACTTTATAAATAATAAAGATCAGGAAGCACTTGGTTACAAAACCCCAAGGCGCATAAACGCAGTAGCTTCTCATAAAGTACATGAGTTTTAGGTCTCTGTTTCCATATATGATGACTTATAAAATAAGCCTTATATATGACTAGGGTTTTAAGAAGAAAAACTCTAATCATTCAAGTCATCATGGGCCAAAATTCATATCTAAGAAATCTAAAATCGTAGTACTTAATAGATCGAGCTTGAGTCGAGCTTGAGTCGAGCTTGTCCATTAATCTTCGATAGTAACAATTATCAAGCTTGTGTCGAGACTTGATGAAACAACCTTTCTTCACTTGTTTCCTGGATCAATTTTCATGTTTTTAATGATATCACTTGCTATGTTTGAACAACATACTCTTTGATACATTAAACCCAACTTAGATCTACCCAATTACAAGTAAAGTGCGTTTTGTCAAAGGATTAGCTAATTATATAGAAAATATGACCCTAACAACGGTGAACTTTTTACAATCATGATGGCTTCTCTATTGAATTAAGCTTTAGTAAGTTTCTCATTCCATGAACTACTAATGCCACAGGTATTGATGGTACACATTCCAATGACAACAAATTGAAGCTGGAGTTAATTCAAGATGCTAAAAAATGGTCCATTATCAATTTACTTGAGATTATGATACTCTACTCTTACAATGTCTACTGTATATTAGAAACTACCCGAGCTAGAGAAGCGTTTGATAAGCTTGAACGACAAAGCTATACCAGAAGAGGAGGGAGGCCACCGTGGCAGTGGCTATTGCTTAAAGAAGAATGCGTGAGGTGGGAGGCCACCATCTCCAGTAGAGGGTGGCGGTGTCACGACGGCTGGGCTTGGGTCTATTCACTCTCTCTCTCTCTCGCTCTCTCTCTCTCTCTCTCTCTCTCTATTTTTCAAAAAATTCAAAGTACGTAATGAGTCTCCAATTAATTAAATTCACATAGAGATATGGAATTGTTAGTTGAAGATATTTTTAATATTATTCGAGAGAAGATATTGAATACTTAAGAAATTTTTAATCATCAATGGGAGATTATTAGAATTTAATAATTAGGAAGAATAAATTGTGTGGGATTTGTTAGGTGAAATCAACTGCTCTAGATCCATTCTTATCATATTTTTACACTTTTAGATTTTACGCTTTGTTAATTTTTTATTCATAGATTTATTTTTATTAAATAGTTTAATTTAATTCAAATAGTAGAACGTTCCATCTATTTTCGATTTTCCAAATAGTACTTAATTTAGTAAATTTCGGTTTTCAATAACATAGTTAATCCCTGTGGGTTCGACATTCGTTTTCTAAAAACACTTTACTACTTGTTACGATTCTGTGCGCTTGCAGATTATTTTACGCGAACAGGTATATTAACCAAATCCTTATCTCACTATACCCATATCTATGAGATGGTTATTTGGAGCTTGGGAAGCAGTTAGGAAGGGGCCAATTAATATTGGTTGATGTTATAGGCTATAGCGGAATCCGGTAAGCTAGAGAAGACAAAGGTTCGGCGTAATCTCATTGGAGGAAGAAGCTTGGAGAGCTTAGGTACACTGGGTAGATTAGGCTTAGAGGGTCTTCTGCCGTTCATGTATCCCAACTTCATTCTCTAGTAGATTATTGACCACTTGGAGGGCGGCAGAGAGGTTTTACGCCGAGAATTTTGGTTTCCTCTTCGATAACACATCGCTGTGTTGTCTTTGTGTTTGTATATCTTTTCCCTTAATCTTTGCCTTTTAATTATTCCTGTGGTTGTAATTAATTATGGTTTAGATTATTTTATCAATTCTTTTTTAGCTTATTTTCATATTCTGCACATACATTGTTTGATAGTAAACTTGAATTGGTAGTTTATAATTTGGAGGTCTAAATGTTCAAGGTGTTTTACACACTATTTGACCATTCAATTGTTGGGAAATTTAGACCACAGTTGACAGAATTAACAAATTTTAAGCCCTAGTTGCTAATTAGATTTATTATGAATAAACCTTGTTAAAACAAACAAACATCAATATCATGTATAGCGGAATAGTAAATAAGACTAGATATGATGTCTTAAGAAAACTAATGAAATAAACTAATTTCACAGTAAAAAACCTAGGAGGAAACCTTCCTGAAAAGTAATTCACTATAGTAAAGAGAAGTTTCAGATCTAGTACAAAACCTTTGTCCCTAGACTATACAATCCCCATAAATGAATTTACAGCAGAAACATTCTACCACAGCAGAAACATTCTACCGCTTCAGAACCTTTGAACTCTTTAATATATGAATACCACCCTTTTGCATGGATCCCAATATATGAATAACTCCAGCAACTTGAAGATGTTGTTAGCTGTAAAGTTCTTCACTTCATCAACAATGAAGATCAAGAAGTACTTGGTTACAAAACCCTAAGGCACAAAAGACGCAGTAACTTCTTGTAGAGAGAAAAAGGCACCAGGTCACTTTCTGCATGTGTTGTCCATTATATAACGGTATTTAAAATAAGCCTTATATATGTCTAAGTTTGTGAGAAAAGAAACTCCACACATACATGTCAACATGAGCCGAAAATTAGATTTGGAAATTCTGATTTTGTAGATCTCGACAAATTTAGTTTTTGTTGAGCTTTGTTCTTAAATCTCGATAGATACTGTTTCTGTCGAGGTATCTATCAAGATTTAATGAACAGATTTTCGTTACTTGTTTCTTGGTCCAATTTTCATGATTTTAATACTTGACTTGAACTCTTGTTTCTTGAAGTACTAAACCCATCCTAGATCTACCCAATTACAAATAAAGTTCATTTTGCCAATTACATAAAATATGTCCTTAACATATATAAAAAAAAAAAAATTGTAACAAGTGTGGGGCGAGATAAAATACACTTCATGCTTATTAGTCAAGTCATATGGCAAGGTTCTTTCTTTGTAACCACTGTTGGATAACTTTAACTGAGCCTTCGTCTTTCTTTTACCAGCAGCACAGTGTATGCACCTTTCGAGACAGTCTAGTCTTCTTTTGCATTTTTCAAAATTCAATTATTCTTTCACCTAAGCTGATTCCATTAAGTCATCCATATACAAATCTTTTTCAACCAACACAGATATCAATTTCAAATAGATGTCAGACTTACATGTCCTAAGAAACTAAAGAACATCAATGTTAGAATCACAAGAGATATTATTTTAAAAAAAATTTGTTCATGTAATTTTTATCCATGACAACAATGGTTAGTGGATCACACAGCATAAATTAAAACCTAATTAGAGTGTGCTAGCTCTTATACCACTTGTTAGGTTAAGATATATTGACTTCAGTTAATTAATTCATATACCCAAGTTGATTAATTATGTCAAATTAGATGCAAATTATGGAGGCATCAACAAATCACCAAAAAAACTAAATGTAGTGGAAATTAAATTGACATGGTGATTTGTTGACAAATGGGGAAAACCTCTTACAAGGCAAAAACCCCACCGGATGAATTTAAGGTCACCACTTCCAAGGATGCACTAATCAATAATTAAGTGGTTACAAGTATGAGAAATCTTATTATTACCCTAGCCTACCCCAATATACCAACCTATAGTTGGACCTTCACTTCAATACCCAATTGAACTTGATATTATAGTAGTCTTCTTTCCTTTTTTGCGCAAATCTCCAATATGTGACTAACTCCTTTGCGTGGATCCCAGTACATGACTAATTCCAACAACTTGATTGATTGTTGTTGGCTTCAAAGTTCTTCACTTTATAAATAATAAAGATCAGGAAGCACTTGGTTACAAAACCCCAAGGCGCATAAACGCAGTAGCTTCTCATAAAGTATATGAGTTTTAGGTCTCTGTTTCCATATATGATGACTTATAAAATAAGCCTTCTATATGACTAGGGTTTTAAGAAGAAAAACTCTAATCATTCAAGTCATCATGGGCCAAAATTCATATCTGAGAAATCTAAAATCGTAGTACTTGATAGATCGAACTTGAGTCGAGCTTGTCCATTAATCTTCGATAGTAACATTTATCAAGCTTGTGTCGAGACTTGATGAAACAGCCTTTCTTCACTTGTTTCCTGGATCAATTTTCATGTTTTTAATGATATCACTTGCTATGTTTGAACAACATACTCTTTGATACATTAAACCCAACTTAGATCTGCCCAATTACAAGTAAAGTGCGTTTTGTCAAAGGATTAGCTAATTACATAGAAAATATGACCCTAACAATGGTGAACTTTTTACAATCATGATGGCTTCTCTATTGAATTAAGCTTTAGTAAGTTTCTCATTCCATGAACTACTAATGCCACAGGTATTGATGGTACACATTCCAATGACAACAAATTGAAGCTGGAGTTAATTCAAGATGCTAAAAAATGGTCCATTATCAATTTACTTGAGATTATGGTACTCTACTCTTACAATGTCTACTGTATATTAGAAACTACCCGAGCTAGAGAAGCGTTTGATAAGCTTGAACGACAAAGCTATACGAGAAGAGGAGGGAGGCCACCGTGGCAGTGGCTATTGCTTAAAGAAGAACGCGTGAGGCGGGAGGCCACCATCTCCAGTAGAGGGTGGCGGTGTCACGACGGCTGGGCTTGGGTCTATTCATTCTCTCTCTCTCTCTCTCTCTCTCTCTCTTTCTCTCTCTCTCTCTCGCTCGGGTTGGATTTGCGAATCTGACATCAAATTGCAAATTGCAAATTGAGTTTCGTTTTCAAACCGGGTTAGGATTTGAAAATTGGAACAGTTCTACTTTGTTTATTAGTTGTAAATTCAATTTAGTAATTTTTAATAAAAAGAAATGTCGCATCATTAAAAAAACTGTCAAGTTATTATTCTGTTAGCCACGTAAACGACACCACTAACAAAAGTTAACAAAAGAACTTATATTTTGTATTTTAAAAACTTGAAAGATCAATTGCGCTCATTTGAAACTTAAGGAACCAATTGCGCTTATAACGTAAACTTGAGGGACTAATATTGTAGTTTCGCCTAAAAAGTATATTCATTATAACTCATTCAGAATAAATTCAACTAATGACCAATTTAATTATAATTTATGTAATAGTATTTAAAAAAGCAAATTAAATAAATCAAATTAACATATATTTATAACATACACATTATGGATGCCCACAGAAGAAGGATTTTTATCATCCTCGTTCAAGTTGTCACACATTGGATGCTTTGGTGACTTGTTTATGTGTGCATGTGTTTCTAGGGTGAGGTGTGTGTGTGTGTGAGAGTCTCTTTCCTTATTTTATTTTAATGAGTCGCCACCAACCATTGGTTTTGTATTAGGTGTGATTAGTCATCTATTTGTTTTACCTAATTAACTTGTAAAGTTGTTATTTACGACTATATATTTTGTTGGCTTTTATTTCGTGCTAAATTTGATTGTAATCATTATCAATCGTTTATACCCTGTATCTATTGTGGGATTTGTTGTAAGGGATGTGTGATAGAGAGAGAGTGTGAAGACTCAAGCATTTGAAGGCTGAAGAATTCTTTCGGGTATGTCGCGACCTAACTTCTTGTGAAATGAATCATGTGCCATGCACATGCTGGAATGCGAAGAGTCAGGCCAGGTGGAGATAGCTGTGTCTCGCGAGTATCTCGCGGGTAAGGCCTTCTCGCGATACACCTGCGAGGCAATCTGTTCTGCCAGCCTGTACTGACTGACTCACACTTTTTGTACCTATCCTATATATACCCTCATTACCCACAAATGTTGAGGAATACTTTAGAGAGAAAACCCTAGCCAAACACATTGGGAGTTAGAGATTGTCATCCCCACCTTTCTCTATACACTTGCTTGTGGTATCTCCTCAACCATTCCCTCTCAATTTCCACACCATTGAGAGGTTGATAGCCCAAACACTTACCACACCCTTTGAGAGTGCTGTGTGACGTTTTGGTGCTACTGGGAAGTATTGGAAGAAGTCTGGAATGGCAGATGCAACATGAAGCTTCGTGCGGGATTCAGGGTGCTAGACAAGACACGGTTCCGAGAAGTCTTGTTGGAGTAGGAGCTTGGAGGGCTTAGGTGCATCAGGTAGATTAGGCTTGGAGGGTCTCTTGCTAACCCATGTATCCCAATTGATTGTCTAATGGATCAATTTCCACTTAGAGGGTGGCGGAGAGGTTTTTCGCCGAGTTCTTTAGTTTCCTCTTCGAAAACACGTCTTGGTGTTTTCTGTGTTTGCATCCTTCTTCCCTACTCTTTTATATTCCATTATATTGTTGTGTTGCTTAGTTTATGGATTAGAGTAGCTTATTTGTTCATCCGCTCACGTTTACACTATTTCGCACTTTGTAGTAAGTTAGTGTAAAATCTATCGAACCGTAACTTTAATTCGGGGGGTCTAAATAGCTCTTGTATTTTCAACACATTTTTCGAGCTTTCATAACTAAAAACCAATTCAAGGACCTTTAAATTAATTAAGGAAAGCCAACATCTTCAAACCAAAGATTTTGGACTCGGAAGTTTAGTTACTAGTGGGGTTAGATCTATAGGTATTTGAAATTAAGAAGCCTATAAGGGTGATTTTAAAACCGCCAGAATAGGTATTCAAAATTAATAGGCCTATAGGGCCGTTTTAAAACTGCCAGAATAGGTATTCAAATAGAAGAAGCCTATAGTGGTGATTTTAAAATTGCCAGAATAGGTATTCAAATTGAAAAAGCCTATAGCGGCAATTTTAAAACTACCATAATAGGTTTTTGATATGAAAAAGCCTATTCTGGCACTTCTAAAACCACTGGAATAGGTTATTTAAAAAAAAAAAAAAAATACCAAATTCAAACCTATAGAGGGCGGTTTTAAATTGCCGTAATAGCTATTCCTATTGTGGTAGTTTCTTAAAGTGACACAGTAGGTTGTCTACAGTAGCGGTTTAAAAAGCACCAGCATTAAAATGCTGTAATAGGTTGACCTATAGGGATAGTTTCTAAAAGCGCTATTGTAGCTCTCCTATAGTGGTAGTTTTCAAAATCGTTGGGGAAAAAACACTAGTGTAGGGCGAGTTTTTTGTAGTGAGATGTTAGGCATCCCAACTTTTATTATATTAATTAACTAGTTAAAGGCCAATGCATTGTAGAGTTTTATTATAAACTTATAAAATATATATTTTATTTGAAAACAAATAACAAAATAAATAATTATTATAAATAAAGTAATAAATTGCATTGGTGTAACAAACAATAAGAATATAAATAGGTATTACTACATAATTTTAGATTTGCAGTGAATGTGATGAATGGATCAGGATTACCTGTCCATCTACATATTGCCATGACATCCTGATAGTTTTGTATCATTTATCTTAATCCCTGTAACAACAATATCACGCACGTTCTTGTACACTTCTACTCTTAATTGTGGTTATTTGTTGAATATAAAACCTAGTCTTTCTTCTTCAATAGTTGTATATGCATCAATTATAAATTTTTGGAAGAGTTGACCACCACAGTGTTGGGGTTTATGCCCTAAAATCCAATTGATTGACATGTTATAAATAATTAAATTGTTTAATTATATGAGACTATCTATAAATGAACTAATGAGACATTATCATAGTCCATGAGATGCATTGTATGTGATTTATGTGATTTAGTCATAGAAGATATAAATCACAAGTTCATTTGTAAACTCAAAACGTAGTTCAAAGTCGGTGATGAAATTGGGCGTTTCATTTGCGAAGACTATAACATATCAACTAAGATGATTTGTCTTGATCATGTTTTAAGAGTTAAGACATATTGAACAGGACTGCTGTGAGATATATTATTCTTTTAATGACTGTCAAATGAATAATAAATCTCACGACTTTTATTTACATAAACTCTTAATCCTGAGAGAATAATGGACTTGATCATGACGTGTATGCTGCTTTGATATATCAGGAGTGAAATCTAAAGTCACAATTAAAACCTCAGTATGTTGGGCAGCTATATGTAGTGTCGATGGAACATATATTCTCAAGATGAAATTCATAGTCTCTTAACGGAGATACAAAATATTCCATTGAGATAAGTTTAATAAGTTTGGTTATTCAGAGAGTTGGGCCCAACCACTTTAGTAAAGAATTACTAAAGAATATATATTTATGGAATTAGATTTCATAAATATATGATGAATAACTTAAAGGATTAAACCAGGTACTTAAGGATTAAGATGTAATAATCTTCAAAGTGGCAGTATACATTCACGACTTTGCATTACTACGAATATTTTATGAAAGGGTTGCATGTATAATAAAGTCTTAGGATATAATTTATTAATAAGGTCTAGAGTGCAATTATATTTATATAGTAATATTAAATATAATTAATGGTAACTTTGGACTTGTCAAGAGTTGACAGAAAAACCCAAGACTCATTGAAGCTAGTGTCTTATTGGTCCCTTTTAGTATCACTCCAAGCCACCTACTAAACCCCAATTGGAAAGGCCCAATAGGCCAGCCCAATTAGATAATCAGTTAAATATAAAGGGAGACACATATAGAATTATTATTAGAAAAAAAGAAAAAAGAAAAAAGAAAAAAAAAAAAAGAGACACCATTGTAAAATGGTGTGTATGTGTGAGTGAAACCACTCGATTATTCTCCCTTGGAAACTGATTGAGAGACCACACTTCTTGGGCGTAAAGTAGAATTGGAGTGAAGATTAAAAGTGTTCCCAAGTACTTCTAATATTTTGTTTTGAATTTCACTACACTAAGGTATGCTATCTTGTTCTTAAATTCTAAAATTTACATAGTGCATATTATCAATCATGAATGAAATAGACTCATGTTTGTTGCTTCCGCTACGTGTTTTGTATGAGATACAAAACCAGATTTTCCAACACACAGAGTATTGTTTGCCCTTCATTTCTTCGTGTTGAATCCCATATGCGTAATATATGCTTCCTCACTGTTAAGTGAACCACAATAGGAGCATTCAAATGTTGGTTTTCCAAAGTTCCATCATCAATGCTTCAAGAGACATTCATGTTTGTAATTTTTAATAAATATAAGAAAAAATTGATTACTGAAAATTTAAACTTTGGTATTTGATTCTTACTTCTTGTTGTATTATTGATGTCATTAGTGTTACAGCTTGTACTCATTTGTAGATTTTCATTAGCACATTATTGACCTGAAAAAAAGTGTAAGACAGCGTATAAAGTATTTTCTATTGCTATTCCATTTAAGTAATTTTGGTAAGCACAATATATTTTAAGATTTCATTATATTATCTAGTATTATTTAAAATTTATTTTCCAAAACAAATGATTTTCTAATACTTGTATGAATAAGGTTGTCTTGAAAAAAAAAAAAAAAAAAGAGAATAAACTAATCAAGAAAATAAAATTCTATTGTATTTGAAAACCTAAAAGTAATCTCATTAATTTACCTCAAATCATACCTTCTCATTGAATAGCACCAAATCAACTCATAAGTTCATTAGTTTTTTTGATATTAAGTATTTCCCACATTCTTGTGACTCTTACTCTAATATTCTAATCGTCTTTTTCAATATCAATATTCTTTGATTTTGTCTATCTATTCTAATAAAATAATATAAACCAAAAAAATTTGAAATAGGAATAGAGAAATTAGCATTTAGCTAAAAACAAAAGAATTGCAATTTCTATATATGAAAAAGATTCTCCCAAAAATAGTTTTTTTTTTTTTTTTTTGGTGGTTGGGGGGGGGGGGGGGGGGGGGGGGGGTTGTGGGGGAGGGAGTGTCTGAATCCTAAATATAGTTGCTTCTCGAGATTTCGGGGAAGGGCTGGCACATTTCTTTAGGATAGGGTGCACCAAGTGGAACTTCAATCATAAAACACCCGGTCCCTGTAATATAAGTATTCAATTCATAACAATTCTCAAAGCTAAAAAAGGAAGTACTATTGTTAAATTTAATGATATAAAAATAATAGAAAATTTAATGATTTATAAAAATCATGTCTAACCATATTTAATGAATAATATAAAAAAGGAAAAAAAGAAAAAGAAAAAAGAAAAGAAGACCAAATGGACAAACTGCCTTCTTTTATAGGTCAAAGTGTACAACTCTAATTAAAAGTCATTTAGCCAAAGCTATTTCAATCAGAATATATATATATATATATCGAATTATTATGAACAATTTATCATAAAATTTATATCAAGACATGCTTAATAATAAACTAAAAAGAAGATTATTTTCTAAATCAAAATTGAGAGGACGAAAGCAACATATCACCATTGGAGCCCATGTCATAAAACACCAACAACAAAAAATCATGTCTAAGCATATTTAATAATTGATTCTCAAACAATAACCATAAAATTGGATAAAACTTAAGGAAATTAAGTTAAACAAAAGACAAAAATACACAAAACCTATTCAATTTGATGAAAAAATTAGAGTAAACAAATATATACCTACAAGGTTATAGGTAGAAGAAGAGAAGAATAGAGAAAAACAATTGTAAGTATTCATTATGAATTATTTTATATATACTAGTCGCTAACCGCGATGCACTGAAAAGGTATTGAGTACAATATATAATTTAATCTTGTTTTATTTTACTACAACACCAAAAAATTGAATTTGTAAAATAAATCATATAGCTAAAACATTTGTTAACAGCTATACATTTCAGACATTTATTAAACCATATATTATTATTATTATTATTATTATATATATCAACTTAACAGTATTTAAATATATGATACCAACATGCTTCAAGAAAATGTCCAACACTGAAAACAACTTCAAAAACAAACTCAACTAAACAATTTGATGAATAAATATATTATAATCTATAATATAAGCCAAGAAATAAACTTTGAAACCAATATGAACAAAATCCACGTCAAAGAAAACCATTTCGATCATTTAAGAATACGACTCACTAAAGTCATGAAAAACACAGAATTCATTATAAAAAAGAAGCATCTTTAGTCTTTATAGATTTTGCATAAGTACCAAGAAACGATGCCACATAATCACACACAAACCATTAAACAAAGAATCAAAGAACATACACAACATGTACATACGCTATGAAAGTAAAAATAAGAAAATCACGGACAATTAAAGAAAAAAAATATAGAAAAAAAAAAGAAAAAAGAAAAAAAGAAGAAGTTAGGAATAGAAATATAAGATAAAGATGAGTTACCCTCAAAAAGAATAATCCATGGATATTCATTGAAATCTTCTAGAAAATTTCAGATAATGGAAAAAATAAACCCAAAAGTTAAGATGTCAAAACTCCAAAAGGCCAAAAAAAAAAAAAAAAAAAAAAAAAGAAAAAAAGAAGAAGAAGATTCAAAGCTTCAAAAGTATTGAAATAAATAAATAAATATATATATATATATATATAATTACACAATAGAAAAATACAATAGAAAGAAGGATTACACTCAAAAGAATAATCCATGATTATAGCTTTTCTACTATTGAAATTGGCCAAACAATTAAATGTATTGCAAAAAATGAACTAAAAAATTCATAGGTAAATCAAACAATTAGAAGATTTTGAGCCTAGAATTTATTGAAAAAAAAAATTATGTGACTACACAATGGAAAAATATAATAAAATGATGAGTTAGCCTCTATCTATTATTTGTTTTTTCTACCTTTCGTCAAAAAAAAATCTATGTCTATAGGTGTTGAATTTTGAAATCTAGACAGTTTTAGATATTGCAAAAATTGAACAAAAAATGTTAAACTTCTGAAAGGCAAAAAGAAAAATAAATTGAAGAATCAACAAAAAAAAAAAAAAATGTCTACACAACATAGAAATATTAGAGAAATATGAGTTACCATTTAAATGTTAAAATTCAAAATATTAAAACTTTTAAAAGGTCAAAAAAATTGAAGATTTAAATAAAAGATTCAAGCCTAGCAATTAAATAAACAAAACAAACAATTGACAAACTTATAAGAGAAAGCAACAAAACTATAATTTTTATTGAACAATTCAAAAACCCTAACCTTGATGCATTGACCGAAGAAGGAGAGGAGTCCAATACATAAGTGGTGATCCTGAACGGAATTAGTAGGCTGGACAATTCGGTTTCGATGGGCTGAAGGTGGTAGTGAAGGCCTGAAAAAGAAACAATATCAAAGGAGACCAGGGTGGACCGGCCTAAGACCTTCCGATGGCTAAGTTCGTATCTTCCTCACAAGTGGAATTCTAGCTGTATTGTAGTAATATCATAATAGTCTCATACCTGTGCCTGATTCAGACCGGCCCTTATATAGGGAATCTTAGGGTAGTTATTTGATTTAGTAACTTCCCCAAAATTTGTGGAAGTCCGAAATTACAGAAATAACTTCCGCAATGGCTATAGAAGTAGTAACCGCTGATGGAAGTTACATACTTAGGAGAAATTACTGGCGATGAACACGGGTTGATTAACCGCTCCAGAATTCCAGAATTTTACCGAGTGTGACATGGTCGTCCATGTGCTTTGCCCATGGATGACTCTTTGTGTATAGATTGATGTTGTGTGGTTGTCCATGAGCTTTGCACATGGACGACTCTTCCGACCTGATTGCCTGAGGTTTATTCAATTGATTAATACTCAGGACAACCCATCTGGACAAATCAAAGATGGTCTAGCCACTTGGCTAACTGATGATCATGGACAACTCCTTTGGATAACCATAGATGGTAATTTTTGCTATCCCATTAGTTGCCCCCTTGTCTAGGGTGTCGTCCAAGGATATTGTGGGATTTAATACCCTTCATGTAGCCACGTGTCATGATTTAATTCGTTGATTAGTTACGTTGATTACATTTTCTTAAGTGATTGCCACGTGTCATCCTCTTAATGGATGTTGTCGCTTCGCTGACCTTACTTCTGGGCCCTATAAATAGACACATTCTCTTTCTTGCCCCTTACCTTTCTCATAAACTCCTTTCTGCCATCTCGACCAAGATCCTCGTCTAGCCCTCGTCCTAGTTCTGTCAGGTATTTCCTCTTCCTTTTTATGTTTTCATCTTGATCTTTATTTTAGCTATGTCTTCATCTAGTAGTATAGAGAGAGAAATAGACGAATATCAGGATGTCTCGTCTGGGTGTTATGAGAGTGGTGAGGGTAGCACAAGTTATAGTAGCAATAGTTCCTCAGATGAGCGTTATTCGTCCGGGGTTCCTGGCATTTTCATAGAAGAGTTTCAGGAAATGCAACGTAGGACGGCCTTTGGAACTGGGACTAGCTCGTCCAGAGCGCACCTAGCCCTTTTCAAGACGAGGAGGAGGAAGAGGAAAACGTAATATATAGCTGTGCCCCTGAAGTAGCGTCCACCCTAGACGCCCCTAAGTTAAAAACTTTAGTAGATGGATACTAAATCCTTAGGGAGTTCGAACCTCGTCTATCTAAGGAAGGAGAGTGGTGTTGTTCTCCTTCTTCTGGTTTAGGAGTATACTCATCTTATCTCTTAGCTGGTCTTAGGTTTCCCTTAAATTCTGTTTATAGAGGTCTTCTTCATAGGTTGGGCATTGGTCCCAACCAGCTTAACCTCAATGTTGGAGGACAATAGTTGCCATGTAAGTGCTATAGCGTGAGGCACTAGAAGGGAATGTCCTATAACAGTGGACGAGTTCCTCTACTGTTATCAGCCCTCAGGAATAAAAAAGTCTGCTGGTTTTTACCAGTTCTTATCCAGAGGCTCTCACTAAAGCTTAATAAGGGGCCGCAGCTCGTCTGACAGGCTCTGGAAAAAAGAATTTTTTATTATTTTTGGAAATTAGGCTGGAGACCTAATAGATGTTGGTAATGCCCCCTTCCCTCCTTTTACCAGCCCCATAGGTCGCCTTCGTCCTGAGGATATGTTTTCTTTCCATGTTATTTCTTTTATTCCTTACACTTTTTCTAACTCTCAATCGTCTAACCACCTTTCTTTTTATTGGTTCAGCTGTTGTTCGTCCACGTTTGGACAAATCATACTTGGATCGAATTGACCAAGTACGTGCCTTCCCTAGAAGGACTTTTCATGATTTAGTAACTTTTAGCAGTTTGGCTACGTGGGGGCTTGATCTAGAACCTACTGCTGAGAACCTAGGCCACGAAGAAACTACCTGTAGAAGTAAGTATCGTCCATCTCTACTTCATTTCCTTTCCTTTTTTTTTTTTTAACTAATTTCCTTTGTTGTAGGAATAATTACAATGAGAGAAAATAAGGAAAAAAACAGTAACTATTGGGGACGAGGATGCTCCTGTGCCTCTAGTCGTCCAAAAGGCTTCTGTCCAGGCTGGGAAGAGAAAATCTAAGAAGATTTCTAGTGCTGTGGACCTAGACGACCTTCTTAGTCGTCGAGGCTCCAAATAACAAAAAAACCAACCAGACTTCATCTCTTCCCAAGGTCCCCAAATTTACACCTCCGATGGTGAATCTGGACGACCCTCTTACCAACGTGGAGGACGATGCTAATAACGAGGTGACCCAGGATGATTCGAAGACCAATCCACCAAAGTGAATTCAACTTCAGAATGTTTTTATGTTTTTACTTTTATTTGGAAGTGCCCTAGTGTTTTGGGCTTTTATCTTTTTTTTTTTTTTTAATTTATTCAAGTACAATTCCCTCATCCAAATTTATGGACGAGTTTTATGAACTATTACTCTACTTCAAGGGTTTTTGGACGGTGGTTGTCTACCTTTAGAGTTTATAAATGAATGAATGAATGCTTTTTATTTTCATTGTTTCTATCATATTTGAATATGTTTTATTATGGACATACTTTATTAGAATCGTCCATATCATTAGGAAAATATTTTATCTTACCTTGAACTTATGGAAGAAGTTCTTTCATCACAAAGTTGGAGTAAAAATGAACCCTTAAAACGCTTCTTTTATTTGTCCATGAACATTGTCTATTGGCTAGCTCAAGGATTTATTCAAACTTGCGATTATTTATTCGTCCTTAACGAAAGTAATTTCAGCAAATGCTCGTCCATGTGCTGGACTACTTGGCTATTTAGATTCGTTCAAGAGCTTGTGGTGTTCCTTTAAGCATATTTTTCATCCATGGTTTAGACGATCATACCATAGGTTTTATCTTGTCTTGAGCTTGGACAGATATACCTCAGGTTTTATCTCGTCTTGAGTTTTAGACAGAGATACCTTAGGCTTTATCTCGTCTTGAGCTTGGACGGACATATCTTAGGTTTTATTTTTCCTACTTTATCCTTACTTGAAGGAAGGGTAATAGACAATACCCCCTTGCTTCCAAGGATTTTATTCGTCTTTGGCCTTTTGCCTTCCATGGATCATCTTGAATCATAGAAAATTGAGGATTCCCATACAATCATACATATACTTAGAAATACATCATATATATTTGGAAATCCATACTATGTAATCATTTGTCCACAATCATCGCACATGCTTGAGAGCTAGTGCCTTTAGGAAATTAAAAATATTTATACAACATAACTTCGTCCATGAGTAGCACAAAATACTTACACACTTAAAACACAATAGTAGTGATAAGCAAACACAAGAAAATAACACTTGAAGCAATAAATTACTTCAATCGTCCATGGAGTTCGTCCTGAGGCAATATTTGTCCATGGATGACCCTTTATTGATAGTACCTTCTTAGGTGTTCAACATTCTAAGGGTGTTCCAACTTTCTTCCATCCAGGGCTTCCAAGTAGTAGGATCCTTGCCTTTTGCAGTTGATAACCCTGTAAGGTCCTTCCCAATTTGGTTCCAATTTCCCGTGGGCTGGGTTTTTGATGACCAAAGAAACCTTCTTCAGGACGAGGTCTCCAATGTTGAAGCGCCTAGGTTTCACCATGGTGTCGTGTTGCCTTGCCATGAGATTTTTGTACCTTGCTGCTCTTCGCTCTATGTCCATCCTTACCTCGTCTATAAGATCAAGGTTAAGACGAATATGTTCTTTGTTTTCTTCATCTTGATACTTCATCACCCTGTGGCTAGCCATGTGCACTTTAGCAGGCATGACTGCTTCACTCCCATAAGCTAGTTTAAAAGGAGTTTCCCCGGTGGGTGTCCTTGTCGTTGTTTTATAAGCCCACAAAACACTAGGTAATTCGTCTGGCCATACTCCCTTTACCCCTTCAGGCCGAGTCTTAATAATTTTTAACAAGGATTGGTTTGCCACTTCTGCTTGATTCCCAGTTGCTTACAAAGTTCCCTGAAGGGTGTGTTATCGAACTATCGTCCATTGTCAGACACTAATACCCTAGGTACTCCGAATCTGCATACAATACTCTTCTAGACAAAGTTTTTGACATTCTGATGTGTGATTTTCACTAAGGGTTCAGCTTCCACCCATTTAGTGAAATAATATATCCCTACCACCAAAAACTTCATTTGTCTAGTTCCAGTTGGAAATGGGCCTAAAATATCCAAACCCCATTGTACAAAAGGCCAAGGGGCCATCATTGGGATAAGGTATTCTGATAGTTGTCTAGGAATATTACTGAAACATTGACATTGATCACATGCCTTAACATATGCCTTAGCATCAGCCTAGATGGTTGGCCAATAGTACCTTGCACAGATGACCTTGTGGACGAGTGATCTGGCTCCTAAATGGTTACCACACGCTCCTTCATGAACTTCTCTATGTATGTAATTCACCTCATCTGGGGCTAAGCATTTCAGGTATGGTTGTGAAAAACCTATTTTGTACGGCACTTCGTCTATAAGGACATATCTAGCTAATTTAACTCTGAGCTTCCTGGCTTTGTCCTTCCCTTTTGAAAGCCTTCCGTCCTTTAAATATGATACTATTAGGGTCATCCAATTCTCCTCACCTTCTATCTGCAACATTTCTGGGAGGTTTATGCTTGGCATGTACTGTATTTCATCAAACTTGTCAATCGCTTCATTAGCAGAGGCTTCCTTCACTAGAGTATTTGCTTCTATGTTCTCTTCCCTTGGGATTTGAACGAAATTAGTTTCTTTGAATTTCTTCACAAGGCGTTCCACTTTCTTCAAATATCTTCTCATCCTATCTTCCTTGGCTTCAAATGTCCCATTTATTTGGCCTATGACCAACTATGAGTCTCCCAGGACGACTATTGAGCCCGCTTCTACAGATTTAGCCAACTCCAACCCTTTAAGAAGGACTTCATACTCCACTTCATTGTTAGTTGTTTGGTACTGCAAGCGAACCTTGTACTTCAATTTATCCCCTTCTGGTGACTGTAAGACAGCTTCTATACCTCCTGCATGCAATGTAGATGATCCATCTACATGGACAACCCACTTGTTATTATCTTCTTTCTCCTCCAAGTCCTCATGACTTGGAGAGAACTCTGCAATGAAATCTGCCAGGGCTTGAGCCTTTATTGCATTCCTCGGCTGGTACGGAATGTCAAACTCACTGAGCTCAATGGCCCATTGGATTAGTTGTCTTGCAGCTTCGAGTTTGTTCATTGCCTTCTTGAGTGGATGGTCTGTCATGACATTGATGACATGAACCTGGAAGTAGTGCCTTAACTTCCTAGAAGTTGTTATCAGTGCAAAAGCTAACTTCTCTATCAGTGGGTACCTTCCTTCTGCTCCTCTCAGTGCTCGGCTAATATAATACACAGGCTTTCCACCTTTTCTTCCTCCTTGAACAACGCTGAACTCACGGCATGCGGGGACACTGTTAAGTAGAGATATAGTTCCTCTCCTAGCATAGATGGACTTAACAATGGAGTCGTGGTAAGATAGTGCTTTAGGTCCTGGAAGGCCTTCTAACACTCGTCCGTCCACTCAAATGCCTTCCTGAGAATTTTGAAGAATGGCAAACACTTATCTGTGGCTTTTGAAACAAACTTGTTCCGAGCTGCAACTCGTCCAGTAAGGGATTGGACTTCCTTGATGTTCTTCGGTGGCTCCATGTTCAAGATGGCTTGGATCTTGCCTGGATTTGCCTCAATTCCTCTCTGTGAAACCATGAATCCTAAAAACTTTTCGGACGATACTCTGAATGCACACTTACTTGGGTTCAGTTTCATCTTGTATCGCCTAAGTGTTTCAAAGGTTTCCTGAAGATTGTCCAAGTGGCTTCCCTCGTCTAAGCTCTTCACAAGTATGTCATCTATGTACACCTCCACATTCCGTCCTATCTGTGGATGAAACATGTGATTCACCAACCTTTGATAAGTCGCCCCTGCGTTCTTCAGACCGAAGGGCATCACCTTGTAACAAAACAAACCTTGAATGATAATAAAAGAGGTCTTCTCTTGGTCAACCTCGTCCATCTTTATCTGATTATATCCTAAGAAGACGTCTATGAAGCTCAACAACTAATGGCCAGCTGTGGAATCCACCAATTGGTTAATGCGTGGCAAAGGATAACTATCCTTAGGGCAGGCTTTCTTTAAGTCAGTGAAGTCTACGCACATCCTCCACTTGCCATTTGCCTCTTTTACCATCACTATATTTGCTAACCAATCCGGGTAATAAACTTCCCGGATGAAATGTACTATAATAAGTTTCTGAACCTTTTCCTTGGTAGCCTTGTCTCTTTCAGGAGCGAAGACTCTCTTCTTTTGTCGAACAGGCTTAAAAGAGGGGAACACATTCAATCGATGAGTAATTACCCTTAGATCAATACTAGGCATGTCGTCATGACTCCATGCAAAAACATCAGTATTCTTCCTTAGAAACTGGACAAGGTCTTCTTTCACTTTCTCTTTCATACCTGTTCCAATCCTAGTGAACTTCTCAGGATCATTTTCTTGTAATAAAACATCTTCCAATACTTTAGTTGGTTCTGCAATAATTCTTCTTTCCTTTATACTCATAGTCTGCAGCTGCTTGTCCACAGCCAACATGGCTAGATAACATTCTCTAACTGCCAACTGATCTCCTTGTGCTTGTCCAATCCCGCACTCCGTAGGAAATTTGACTAATAGTTGGTAGGTAGATGTTACTGCCTTCCAACTATTTAAAGTTGGTCTTCTAATGATGGCATTATATGAGGATGAACATTCCACCACAAGGAAATTCACTTCCTTAGTTATTTGCTGCGGGTATGACCCCACCACTACAGGCAAGGCAATGGTACCTACGGGCTGCACCTTTATTCCTCCAAATCCTATCAGCGGTGAACATGTTGGACGAAGTTGATCGCGTCCAAGCCTCATCTGCTGGAAGGCATGATAATATAGTATATCCGCTGAGCTTCCATTATCCACCAACACCCTCCTGGTTCTGTAATCTGCTATGAGTAGGGTAATGACAATTGCATCGTCATTTGGATGATGAATTCTCTCAGCTTCTTCGTCCGTGAAAGAAATGGTTGGCTCATCCGTCTCCCTCCTCTTGGGATCGTCTAGAGTGTTGGACGTTTTGCACCACTTTAAGATACGTCTTCTTTAATCTGAAGGATTGTACTTCAGAA
>NW_027069513.1:1643571-1731188 GCF_002906115.3 Quercus suber | reverse complement strand
GAAAACTGCTAAAACTAAGTTCTATAGAAATAGTTTTTTCTGTCACATAACTTATATATTCATCCAAAAAATAAAAAATAATTTGCATCAATATGATATATATTTTGTATACCATGGATCACTATGTTTATACTAATTAACAATATGATATATTTTGTATACTATGTATCATTACCTCTATTCTATCAATATGATATAATTTATATAACACGTATTATTAAGTTATAAAAGTTAAGTTTCCAATTTGAATATTTGGAAAAGGTTGAATAGTTAAATACTTTGTACTAATAGTCTTGTTGGATTTAGATCCTCTAGATTTCTTGGGGTACTCTACTAGTAAATTTCTTTAAATCTTAACCACTATTTTAGGATTTAAGGGTTTAGATTTTGTCATATCAGCATTCTACTAATAATACTCTTAAAATAATAAAATAATATTGCAAACAATACAATTAAAAGTATTGTTAGTGGAATGCTGACTTGGCAAAATTTAGACCCATAAATCATAAAAGAGTGAATAGAATTTAAAGAAATCTACTTGATAGAATATTCTAGAAAATCTAGAGGATCTGAATCCTAGTCTAATAAAATTCTAAAAAATCTAGAAGATTTGAATTCTAATCTAATATCATGGAGAAAAGAAAAAAAACCTAACTGTACCTAAAAAAATAAATAAAAACTAATCATTAAAATTTAAAACCCAAAACGTGGCACTCCTAGCTCCACAACTTCTAATCCTAATATTCACATTCCCCAATCCCACCTTCCCCCACCTTTTGTAGTTCAGTTTCTCCACCTTTTGTCCTTCTTTGTTTCAACTTTCAACTAAAAGTTTTGTCTATAAATTTTTGAACTATGAAGCATCAATGGATACACAAAAATTCTCTCCTTTTGCTACCTCTGATGTGTAATCACACCAAAGAATGTCATTCTTTGATCTTATCTCTATCTCATTCTCTTGTATAAACGTATGTATCATTATTTTGGGTTTGATTTTTTGTTCTACTAAGTCTAAAATCTCTATCAAAATCACAATTTTAGGTTTAGGATAGCATTTAGGGGAAGGAGAAGGGTAGAGATTTTCATTTTGGGGGAAGGAGAAGGGTAGAGAAAATTTTCAGAGTTGTGAGGTTATCGGGTTTGATTTTCAAAATTATGGAAAAAAAAAATTGAGTTTTAGTTTTTTTTTTTTTTTTTTAGCTGAAATTTTTGGGTTAAAAATAGTTTTTTTTTTTTTTTTTTGAGAAAAAGGTAAACGAAATATTATTAAAGAAGAGTAAAATTAGATTGGAGTATGTCATCCAAATTATTAGGTAGTTCTTCTACCCATACATCAGTATCTGCGGTTGAAATTGCTCTCCTAACTAAGCCATAAGCCAACCTATTACCATCCCACCTGACATGCTGGAACTGACACTACTTAAGAGCATTCGCAGTAGTGGAGCTAAAAATTTAGCTTTTTATCTCCACCAAACACCTGCAACCTCAACCACCTGCAACCACCACCGCTACCGCTGTCACCGCCACCACCACTGCCGCCGCCCATGATAGAAAATAATCTCTAGTGTAAACAATGATTTTTTAACCCCAAATTATACTTATACATTTTTTTTTTACTAAAACAATTTTTCAATCATCAAGATAGTCTATAGTCTCAATTGTCCAGAAGCAATCTTGAAACAATGTGAACTATGAAATGGAGGAACTTTATAAGAAAATATATAAAATAGAACACATATTATAGAGGAACAATGTAGTCCATACATTACTCACATACATAACTCAAACCAAATTACAATAAAACTCACACACTAGCACAAGTTCCTATGACTCATGCTTCTCAACATACAAAAAGAAAGTTCCTACGACTCGCCTGCAGTTGCCATAAATGTTCAATGAGGTCTGACTGGAGTTGAAAATGAATTTTTCGGTCTCTAATGCGTCCATGCCTCTCAATGTATGACATAAATCCATCACTTTGTTCACGTAACATTTGTAGATGAGGATTATCCACTTCATCAATTTGTTCATAATCCAAGTCTACCAATTCATTATCATCCCGCTCATCTTCAACAATCATGTTATAGAGAATTATGCATGCTTTCATGATCTTTTGGAGTGTTTCAAGATGGAAAAATGTTAGGTCCACGGACAATTGCGAAACGTGCTTGAAGCACTCCAAATGCACGCTCAACATCCTTCCTACACACTCTTGGGCTACTGCAAATAATTTATACTTATGTCCTTGTGGAGATGGGATTGTTTTCACAAATGTTGCCCACTTTGGATATATGCCATCAGCAAGGTAATATCCCATTGTGTAGTCATGACCATTAATTGAGTAATGTACTGTAGGAGCACGTCCTTCAGCAAGTTCATTAAATACATGAGACCGCTCTAATACATTAATATCATTATTTGACCCAGGTAACCCAAAAAATGCATGCCATATCCAAAGATCATATGATGCTATTGCTTCCAAAATAATAGTAGGCTCACGAATATGACCACAATATTGACCTTTTCATGCAGATGGACAATTTTTCTCACTTCCAATGCATGCAATCAATTGAACCTAACATACTGGAAAACCTCGGCGTTCGCCATGAGCTAACAATCTAGCAATGTCTTCATTGTTTGGCTTTCTCAAGTATTCCTCAGAGAAAACATCAATTACCACGTAACAAATTTTTTCAAACTTTCTAATGCAGTACTTTCTCCAATCCGCACATATTCATCTATGGCTTTGTTCTTTCGAATGGCCTTTTCGGCCTTCCTACCAATAGGTCTCTCAACATTGGAAGAGTCACCAAGTCCGGACCCACAATCACCTTCCCAATAGATATTGACTCCGGAGTTGGAGGCATGAATGATCTCGATTTAGCACTGCTAGGATCGGCAAACTTTGGTTGGTCCTTTAACATGAGCCAACAATGGTCAAGAAGAAAGGCTTTCTTGTACTTCTCTAAATACAAAGCCTTCCATCTTTAATCTAAAAAAATTAAAAGAAGTATAACATGATTAATATCTTCAAACTATTGGTGAATGGATATGTTAACACTATTGCAATATAAATTATACCTTATCTTCTTCATTTGTACCACTTTGATGAAGTGCATTAATTTAAGCCATACACCCGGCAAACTTATTTGTCTTTTCACTAATCGCTTCCCAACGACTAATTAAGGAGACAATATACGTGTGGTACCGAATGTATTGTTCTGCTTGAAGTACTCCCAAACTTTTTTACGAAATGTATTTTGTGTTTGTTCATTACTATTTATGGCATCAACACTAGTATTGAGCCATGCTACTAGGAGTTTATCTTCCTCTAAACTAAAGTTAGTGCCCCGTTTTCCTTTTGTAGAAAAGGCATTTTCAACTTGAGGTTGAGGTGGAGGTGGAGAATCAGAAACTGACAAAGGAGTATTTTGAGACGTTCCCAAAAATTGTGAGTCAATTTCTATATCCCCATTCATGATACCCGTAAAATATGGTGTGTCTCTACGTGACTCCATAAAATTAGAAAAAAAAAAATGTAAAGGTCCCTGCACACAAAAAATTCCCAAACTTACATTTATATCAAAACTTAAAATACTTAGAATTATAAACAATAGAACATGATTATGCATATCAAAACTCAAAACTTCGCTACACACAGAAAATTCCCAAACGTACAGTTATATCAAAACTCAAAACCAAACTAACAATTTCTCATCATCATTCCCTGCACACAGAAATGTATGCTCTGTTTCTAGTTTTGTGCAATAGAACATATCCAATAAAATCCATGAGAAACTATAATCATCATCATTATTCATCCATTAATGAGAACATTATTCAGCAAGTTCATCATCACTCACACTTACCAAATAACAATCATCATCAATCTACCAAAATCACCAAGCCAATAATATAGAGCAACAATAAAAAATCATATATCAAAAATAAAAAACAGAGAGGATCGGCATGAATCATATATCAAAAACATCCACAAATCAAAATCAAAAACCCAAACTGGATCGGCGGATTAGCGGATCGGCGGAAAAGGGTGCGTCGAGGCAGATCGGGGCGACGTTGACGATGGTGGACGGGCCGGCGATGACAGTGAGCTTGAGAGGAGAGATGTGAGCTTGAGAGCCTTGAGAGGAGAGATGTAAATGAGACCGGTTGGAAAAAAAAAAAAAAAAAAAAAAAAAAAAAAAAAAAAACCTGTACCGGAGTGAGCTTGAGGTGGACGGGCGGCGATGGCAGTGAACTTGAGAGGAGAGACGGCAGTGAGGTTGATAGAGTGAACGAGTGGTTTGACCGAGAGAGAGAGAGTGAAATGAAAAAAAATAGATAAAGTAGTACCGAGCTGAATAAAAAAAAATATATATATATATATATATATATTTTTTTTTTGCTTCAAGCTACAGTGCACATCTATAGATAGATGTGCACTGTAGCAATTCATCTAAAATATTTAGGTATAGCACCATTGCTGCAGGGGTTTTTTTGTGCATGCGAAGCTAAATTTTAGCAATATAGCATTATAGTTACACTGCTGCGAATGCTCTAAGCTAATAGTATATTTAGCTTTTTCTTATCTCTATCCCTCTCATTGCTTGCTGTGTTGGTGTTTTCCAATAGAATGAAGATAAAGTCAAAAGTGGTTGGGATTTTTCTGATAATAAAGGCAAGAAATGTCCATATTTGAAGAGGGAAAGACCAAAAAGGGCTCCAATTTTTTTTTAAGCTCACACATACCTTTAGGCTCCGCTTGGGAGGAGAGAATGGAATGGAATGGAAAAGAATAAAAAGAATAATTTTAGAATATTCTTCCCTTCTCTTGTTTGGGAGTTTTAATAGAAGGAATGGAAAGTCTATTCCCTTGTTTGGGAGTTTAAGTGAGAGGAAATAGAATGGGTAAGAGGGAACACTCATTCCTTTCTATTTCCTTAAAACCTCAAATTTTTATTCCCCCCAAAATTGGGAGGAATGGGAGGGAATGAAATTAGATTTAATGATTTTTTTACTAAAACTCCCAAAATACCCCTACATATTCAACCCTTTATTTTAAAACAGGGGTTTAATAGTAATATTGTCATAAAATAATTCCATTCCATTCCCTCAATGTTGCTCCCAAACAGGATTACTTACATTCCATTCATTTTCATTCTTTTCCATTCCTTTATTTTAAAACATCCAAACAAGGTTACTTAATTCCATTCCATTCCATTCTTTTCCATTCCTTTCCCTTACTTAAATACATTCCATTCCATTCCATTCCTTTCCATTCTTTTATGATCATCTCATTCCATTCCATTCCATTCCCTTATAAACTTCCAAGCGGAGCCTTAGGAGCAACAAAGTAATTCAAGCCCTCTTGAGTTGTACATGTCTGGCAGCACTATTAAGATGACAACAAAAAGACTAAAAAGGGCCCATTTTTTATTTAGCTAACAAATGAAGTTAGGAGCAATTAAGGAATTTCAATCAAATGTGGCTGTTTTTAGAGTTTCAAAGAATTTGCTGGGCTTCAAACCTCTTTTCGTTGGGCTTCAAATTTCTTCTTGCCGTGTTAACATTTCAAAAGTTGTATTGTCAAACAAGCACCTCAACTGTCGTTTTTTATATAAAGCATAGATAACAAAAAGTATTTAT
The DNA here is from genome assembly GCF_002906115.3 of Quercus suber. NCBI lineage: Eukaryota > Viridiplantae > Streptophyta > Magnoliopsida > Fagales > Fagaceae > Quercus > Quercus suber. The sequence continues at coordinate 1,725,542 of NW_027069513.1, read as the reverse complement.
TATCTCATATTATTATAATTTCAAATTATTTTTTATTTAAAATCTAATATACTTAAACACATCTTTATTATCTAACAATAAGATCTAATCATTCATAATTTTTACAAGAATTTGAGAGAACATTAATTCGAAGAACGAAAATTCCTTAAACAAGAAACTAGATTTATTATTAAATTCATCACTAAGTCTAGTTGGACATAAGAAACATGCTTGTTAAAACTTAAAAGGCTTCAAATTTGAAACAATCACCTTTACTCAAAAGAATAAGGGGAATAGATTCTTTTGTAAATAATGTACATAGAAATTGTAACATTTTCTTGAAACATAAATAAAAGATTTTTTTTTTTTTTTAATTCCAATCTATTCTTGGAATCAAAATTTTATTGCGTACAACCTTGCCTCTTATTGGCTTTCAAATTCATAGTGGAGTAATCTTTCATGATCCTTGAGACATTAACATAGTAATAAAGTAAACAAAAGAAAAAAAATAATAAAGTTTCGTGAATAACCATTACTTAACAAACCAAACGAAAATAAACAAAACACGTTCTAATCCATTGCTTTGCGTCTAAGAAGAGCAAAGAAATTAATGGATCCTCCAGAAATAAGCATGGGCATTCCTTCTTCAATTTTCTTACTTAATGAGTCAAAGAGCTCGTCTAAGATTGCATCTCCAAAATGTGTCTTGATTAGTCCATCCAATGCAGCTCGCAAGTGAGATGCGACTCTTTGGCTTTTAGGAATGGTACTAGTAATTATTTCTTGAATGGAAGGTAAGTCCTCCATTCTGGAATGGAATGGAAAAGAATAAAAAGAATAATTTTAGAATATTCTTCCCTTCTCTTGTTTGGGAGTTTTAATAGAAGGAATGGAAAGTCTATTCCCTTGTTTGGGAGTTTAAGTGAGAGGAATAGAATGGGTAAGAGGAACACTCATTCCTTTCTATTTTCTTAAAATCTCAAATTTTTATTCCCCCGAAATTGGGAGGAATGGGAGGGAATGAAATTAGATTTAATGATTTTTTTACTAAAACTCCCAAAATACCCCTACATATTCAACCCTTTATTTTAAAACAGGGGTTTAATAGTAATATTGTTATAAAATAATTTCATTCCATTCCCTCCATGTTGCTCCCAAACAGGATTACTTACATTCCATTCATTTTCATTCTTTTCCATTCCTTTATTTTAAAACATCCAAACAAGGTTACTTAATTCCATTCCATTCCATTCTTTTCCATTCCTTTTCCTTACTTAAATACATTCCATTCCATTCCATTCCTTTCCATTCTTTTATGATCATCTCATTCCATTCTATTCCATTCCCTTATAAACTTCCAAGCGGAGCCTTAGGAGCAACAAAGTAATTCAAGCCCTCTTGAGTTGTGCATGTCTGGCAGCACTATTAAGATGACAACAAAAAGACTAAAAAGGCCCATTTTTTATTTAGCTAACAAATGAAGTTAGGAGCAATTAAGGAATTTCAATCAAATGTGGCTGTTTTTAGAGTTTCAAAGAATTTGCTGGGCTTCAAACCTCTTTTCGTTGGGCTTCAAATTTCTTCTTGCCGTGTTAACATTTCAAAAGTTGTATTGTCAAACAAGCACCTCAACTGTCGTTTTTTATATAAAGCATAGATAACAAAAAGTATTTATTATCTCATATTATTATAATTTCAAATTATTTTTTATTTAAAATCTAATATACTTAAACACATCTTTATTATCTAACAATAAGATCTAATCATTCATAATTTTTACAAGAATTTGAGAGAACATTAATTCGAAGAACGAAAATTCCTTAAACAAGCAACTAGATTTATTATTAAATTCATCACTAAGTCTAGTTGGACATAAGAAACATGCTTGTTAAAACTTAAAAGGCTTCAAATTTGAAACAATCACCTTTACTCAAAAGAATAAGGGGAATAGATTCTTTTGTAAATAATGTACATAGAAATTGTAACATTTTCTTGAAACATAAATAAAAGATTTTTTTTTTTTTTTAATTCCAATCTATTCTTGGAATCAAAATTTTATTGCGTACAACCTTGCCTCTTATTGGCTTTCAAATTCATAGTGGAGTAATCTTTCATGATCCTTGAGACATTAACATAGTAATAAAGTAAACAAAAGAAAAAAAATAATAAAGTTTCGTGAATAACCATTACTTAACAAACCAAACGAAAATAAACAAAACACGTTCTAATCCATTGCTTTGCGTCTAAGAAGAGCAAAGAAATTAATGGATCCTCCAGAAATAAGCATGGGCATTCCTTCTTCAATTTTCTTACTTAATGAGTCAAAGAGCTCGTCTAAGATTGCATCTCCAAAATGTGTCTTGATTAGTCCATCCAATGCAGCTCGCAAGTGAGATGCGACTCTTTGGCTTTTAGGAATGGTACTAGTAATTATTTCTTGAATGGAAGGTAAGTCCTCCATTCTTCTATACTAAAATACCCATTTCGATCCACAGCAGCTTCTAGTTCCTGGGGAGACATGTAATACAATGGCACATTAAAGGAGTCCACTTTCTCTTCACTAACTATTCCCTGAAAGATACAAAAGTAAATTAATCAACTCTCAGTAAAAGACATGTATCATGCAACAACAACAATTTCAAAGCATAACCTAAGCTAAAAGGAAAAAGTGGATTTAATCTTTTTTTTCTTTTACAATTAAGATGATAATTAAGCTTGTCACAACGGTTTAAAGACATAAATACTTTTCCAGCTTTAACTTTTGAAAAATAATTTAGATGAAGATAAAAAGGCAGACCAAAATCAATATATTCACAAAGTATATTTAAAACTTGGGGCAACCGAATTTTTTTTTTTTTTTTGGCCAGTGTGGATCCTAGGCTCTTCCACCACCTAGCTATTTCTCAAGGTGTGTCTGTTGTACACATTAGGTAATTATAGGAAGGAATTTGATAGAAGTAACCTCAAAACACTAGCTAAGAGTTTTAAACCGAGGACTTCTTAAATTGCATGAAGCCTTGGGAGCCATAGATCAACCCCTTGGAATTATTTGGACAACTGATAGTGTCTTACCTTTTTAACCATGTCCATTAGGCAAGATCCTAGGAGGCCAAATGTTATATTTTGTGTAGTTTGAGAATGGTGGATTCCGTTGGGGCGTCCAGAAACGATAAGTGCAACCAAANTTGAATGGAAGGTAAGTCCTCCATTCTTTCTATACTAAAATACCCATTTCGATCCACAGCAGCTTCTAGTTCCTGGGGAGACATGTAATACAATGGCACATTAAAGGAGTCCACTTTCTCTTCACTAACTATTCCCTGAAAGATACAAAAGTAAATTAATCAACTCTCAGTAAAAGACATGTATCATGCAACAACAACAATTTCAAAGCATAACCTAAGCTAAAAGGAAAAAGTGGATTTAATCTTTTTTTTCTTTTACAATTAAGATGATAATTAAGCTTGTCACAACGGTTTAAAGACATAAATACTTTTCCAGCTTTAACTTTTGAAAAATAATTTAGATGAAGATAAAAAGGCAGACCAAAATCAATATATTCACAAAGTATATTTAAAACTTGGGGCAACCGAATTTTTTTTTTTTTTTTTGGCCAGTGTGGATCCTAGGCTCTTCCACCACCTAGCTATTTCTCAAGGTGTGTCTGTTGTACACATTAGGTAATTATAGGAAGGAATTTGATAGAAGTAACCTCAAAACACTAGCTAAGAGTTTTAAACCGAGGACTTCTTAAATTGCATGAAGCCTTGGGAGCCATAGATCAACCCCTTGGAATTATTTGGACAACTGATAGTGTCTTACCTTTTTAACCATGTCCATTAGGCAAGATCCTAGGAGGCCAAATGTTATATTTTGTGTAGTTTGAGAATGGTGGATTCCGTTGGGGCGTCCAGAAACGATAAGTGCAACCAAACCTCCACGCACAACCTCTTCAAGCCACCTCCACGCACAACCTCTTGAGCCCTAGCATGCAGAAAGTATTCCATGTCTTCAACGTATTGAGCTTCATAGGCCTTAATAACTTCATCTTTTGCACTTGTGTAGTGTATTCTCCCCTTATTCCAAGCAGGGGAACTTTTGTCAACTACAGGTTTTGGTACACTGGAAAGCCAGTGGTTGGTATAAGAAGAATGAACGAAGTGTAGAGATCCATTCGGAAATAAGCGACCATAGAATGAACCCGGTACGCCTGCAGCATAATATTTCCTGTCTAATGGGAGGGAGGAGAAAAGTGTGTTGAAATCATTCGAGGTGTGATCATTGAAGAGGACTTGAAATTCGGGGAGCTGAGAATCAAGCCCTTGACATTGATACTTAAACTGCACTGCCTCAATTATGTTTTGCACTGCAAAAAATGTATTAGGCCCAACAGAGCAACCTAAATCTGCAATTCGAAAAGTGTTTGAGGAAGCAAAGTTCTCGATATCAAGAATTTCTACAACTGCCTCAGTGATCAGCCTTTCTGCAGCGTTATTAACTCTTCCCTGAAAAGCAAAAGTGTTCATCATTATCATTCTAATAAACTTAGTTTTTGTCATCATTACATAATTAAGAAAAACTAATAACATATGATTCTAGACACAATTGTTTTTCCACACACCAACAAACACAAGATATTGCCCACAATAATCATGAGTACTTTTGCATGAGCTTATTTGTTACCTTCTTTATTGTATAAAATTAAATGTTGTACCCTTAAAAAAGTTGTACATTCCCTTTTAGATGAATATAAGCTCAACCAAACAGGTTATACAAAGACAAATATACTACCTGAGATTAAGCTATTATTATTAAAGCTTTTTTTCTCAAATGAACTTTAAATTCTTGGTATTCGTATATATAGAGAACGATACCTGGTAAGAAGAGTTGTTAGCGTAGCTGTGGACACCATCTCCACCTTTCATCGGATATGCTTCAATGGTTTGGCTTGTTTGCTCTGCTGCCATCTCTCTCTCTCCGTGACTGTTTGTAAAGGTGCAAAACAGGCCGTACTCTTTTTCTTAATGGTGAAGTGAATAATGTCTATGGACTTATGGTGCGCAATTGAATTACTAATTTTCGGTTTTGTCAACTTCAAGAAATTTCATATATTATTGAATAGAAGAATATGATGACAGTCATACAATGTTTCTCTTTTCCCCAGCTTTACATGTCACAAGGAAGCATGGACGGAGAAGGTGTATGGTTGTGACCGGGGGGAAGAGAAGGGAAGAGAAGAGAAGAGAGTGAAGGAAAAGAAATGAAAAAGAAACAGCATTCTTTTTACATGTTTGGAAAAAGTGAAGGAAGAGAAAAGAAAAGAAAATAATATATTTAATTTAGATATACATTTTTACCGGAATATATTTTAGTAAAAACATATATCTAAATTAAATGTATTATATCTAAAATTAAAAATGTTTGCTTTGGTGATAGACAAAATTGAAATTTTAGATGTCATTAGTGATTGGCCTTAAAAGTTGCAAGATTTTTACTCGGCTTTCTTCTTAATTTTGCCCAATTTAGGCTGATGAGAAAAGTAGGCTCAAATGAATGCTCATTTACTCATTCCTCCCCCCCTTTTTTTTCCTATAGTGCCAACTATTAGTCATTAGATTCTAAATATTTAGGAATAAATGTTTAGGTTCTAATTTTATGTATGCTGGCAAACATGTCTAGTGATGATGCCGAAAAAACCACCAATGAGCCACACGGTCCTCGCACACTCGAAACAGCACCTGCACAACACAAAAGCTTGAAGGCCTTAAGAGGAGTACCGGTATGGTACCGGCCAAATACCCTCCGAAGGACAAGTTAGAACTTCTCACAACTCTAAAGTGCTAGAGCGGGGTCAATTATGCGTACCTTCGCTTGTGAGGGTATTGGAGTGCTGATGGAGTTCGGCGTCAGTCGGCTGAACCATACCCTTGCGGGGCCCTTCAGCGTTGTAGGGAAGGCCCTACACATGATTTCGTCCGCTACCCCTTGAAGGTGCATCAAGGTCTTGAAGGTCTCTAGGTGATCCAGAGGGTCCTTTACTCCGTCGTAACTGTCTATATGCGGCATGCGAAATTTATGTGGTAAGGGGAAGGAATTGACAGCTGCAGTGAACGGCGAGTCGGTGCGATTTACCAGATCGTCAAGGTCGCTAGATACTCGTCCTTTGAGGGCATTCATCATGACCTCCATTTGTTCCTTTATTGCCTGTATCTCCATGGCAATGTGTGGTTGAGTTGCATCCGTGAGGGATGGCATGCTCAGATTTTGACGCTCCGGTCTACTAGGAGCAATACTGCCTTCCAGCCTTTCTCGTTCTCTTCTATCGGCACTGATGCCTTCTTGGTCCTGCTCTTGAGTGCCGTGACCTGCATTTTTCTGGCATAACTGTTCCTCCAGATCGTTGTTTTGCTTAGTGAGGCGTTCCACGGTTGCAATGAGAGTCTGCACCTGTCTCTCGAGTGCAATTGGGCGTGGTTTGTCTCCTTGAACGTTGTTAGTGGTCGTCATCGAGCGAGTAAGTACCATGCGACTCTTTGTCCAGGAAGCGATAATATGGCTTACAAGTTGTAAAAATCTTTCCTACAGACGGCGCCAACTGATGATGCCGAAAAAACCACCAGTGAGCCACACGGTTCTCGCACACTCGAAACAGCACCTGCACAACACAAAAGCTTGAAGGCCTTAAGAGGAGTACCGGTATGGTACCGGCCAAATACCCTCCGAAGGTCAAGTTAGAACTTCTCACAACTCTAAAGTGCTAGAGCGGGGTCAATTATGCGTACCTTCGCTTGTGAGGGTATTGGAGTTTTTATAGTAGTAGAGGGTGGACCTCTCTTCCTTGGAGTAGAAGTCTTTTCCTTATAGGAATCCTTATGAGCGTAGATTACGGAATCCTTTCCTTATAGGACTCTAATATTGAACGTGGAAAGCAAGTCATCTTTTTATCATTCATGCGTGGTGATCAAGTCAAGAATACATTGGAGCCGTCAGCTTTAGAGCCGTCAGCTTTGCCTACTCCCTCATTAGGGTCATCAGCTTCGCCTACTGCCTCGTCAGGTTCGTCAGCTTTGCCTACGACCTCGTTAGGGTCGTCAGCTTTAGGGTCGTCAGCTTTGCCTACGACCTCGTTAGGGTCGTCAGCTTTAGGGTCGTCAGCTTTGCCTACGACCTCGTTAGGGTCGTCAGCTTTAGGGTCGTCAGCTTTGCCTACGACCTCGTTAGGGTCGTCAGCTTTAGGGTCGTCAGCTTTGCCTACGACCTCGTTAGGGTCGTCAGCTTTAGGGTCGTCAGCTTTGCCTACGACCTCGTTAGGGTCGTCAGCTTTAGGGTCGTCAGCTTTGCCTACGACCTCGTTAGGGTCGTCAGCTTTAGGGTCGTCAGCTTTGCCTACGACCTCGTTAGGGTCGTCAGCTTTAGGGTCGTCAGCTTTGCCTACGACCTCGTTAGGGTCGTCAGCTTTAGGGTCGTCAGCTTTGCCTACGACCTCGTTAGGGTCGTCAGCTTTAGGGTCGTCAGCTTTGCCTACGACCTCGTTAGGGTCGTCAGCTTTAAGGTCGTCAGCTTTGCCTACGACCTCGTTAGGGTCGTCAGCTTTAAGGTCGTCAGCTTTGCCTACGACCTCGTTAGGGTCGTCAGCTTTAGGGTCGTCAGCTTTATTATCTTCAGCTTACTGCCTTCAGCTTGCCCTTCAGCTTACTACCTTCAGCTTACTATCTTCAGCTTACTACCTTCAACCCTTCAGCTTACTACCTTCAGCTTACTACCTTCAGCTTACTATCTTCAGCTTACTACCTTCAGCTTACTACCTTCAGCTTACCCTTCAGCTTACTACCTTCAGCTTACTATCTTCAGCTTGCATAATAGAGCTGACGGGTCTTTGGAGATCAACTTTTATTTTTTCAATTAAAAATTCCCCTTATCAGTTGCCCCCCACTCCATAACCTCGTCAGCTTTAGTTGCCGGGTTATGGAGTTAACATCGTCAGAAAGGTCACTTATGTGTGACGCCTCGAGCAGCCTTTATTAAATGCTTGAGCATGTGGCGCGAATTGATCGGTTCTGTTTTCGGATGAGCCTCTACAGTCAACACCCGTGGGCGACACTATTTTTGAGGAAGGTGACGATCTTACCAAGTTCGTGGCAGACCTAAAAGATGATAGCGTCGTCCTTTCCCAGCCTGTTATGGATTTGTTCACGAATCCATCCATTTGTGGATAATGGCATTAGCTTGCTTTTACTTGATGGACTCGTCCACTTGTGGGACAAGTCATACATTCAACCACTTTGTGGATAAGTTCATTCATTTTTGAGGGGTCGTCCGCTTTGTGGACTTAGGCTCATCTACTTCGTAGACTTGGTAATATGCCTGTCCACTTTGTGAACTTAGGCTGATTTGCTTTGTAGACTTTGGTCAAGTTTGTGGATTTATATTAAACTCGTCTACTTTGTAGACTTGGCAATAGGCCCGTCCACTTTGTGGACTTACGCTCGTCTACTTTGTAGACTTGGTAATAAATTTGTCCACTTTGTGGACTTAGCAATAGACTCAATGATAAACTCGTCCACTTTGTGGACTTAATAATTTTTCATTCTCTCAGTTTGAGGTCGTCCACTTTGGACTCATCAATGTCGTCCACCTTGTGGATTTAATAGGGTCGTCCACTTTGTGGACTTATTGAGGTGACTAAGTGTTGGTACCTCATCACCATTTTGGTCGTCCACTTGTAGTCGACTTAGTATGGTGATCATCTACCCATAGACGACTTCGGTCATACGTCTACCCGTAGGTGACTTAACGTAATGACTATTCACCCGTAGGCAACTTTGACCACGTGTCTACCCGTAGGTTGCTTAGCGTAGCGACCGTCTACCCATAGGTGACTTAGCGTAGTGACCGTCTACCCGTAGGTGACTTAGCGTAGTGACTGTCCACCCGTAGGCGACTTTGGCCATGCGTCTACCCGTAGGTGACTTAGCATAGTAACCGTCTACCCGTAGGTGACTTAGCGTAGTGACCGTCCACCCGTAGGCGACTTTTTGGCCATGCGTCTACCCGTAGGTGACTTAACATAGTGACCGTCCACCCGTAGGCGACTTTGGCCATGTCTAAATAAACTCCTCTTATTATAATAAACCATGCATTCATAGAAAAAGTAGTTCTTAAAACGAAAACCTGCCCTTTGGGCTTTGTAGCAAAAACTAAAGTAAATAGAAAAACTAAGTATAACTAAAATTCACTAAGGTAAACTAGAAATAAAGGGGTGCCGCTCTTCATGCCATCCTTTTTACTGGTAGTACTTCCGTAGGTGCTTGGTGTTCCATGGGTGGTGTAGCTTCTGTCCGTCCAGCATCTCCAGTTCTCGCCATCTTCCGCCCTCTGTCCTGTCGCGTATCCTCCTGTCTTTCTCTCTTCTCTCGAGTCAGAAGCGCGTCTTCAGCATTCATGTACTTGGTGGCCCTGTAGAGTACTTCCGACATGGTCTTGGGGTCATTTTTGTATAGTGAGAACAAAAACTTACCCTTTCGCAACCCATTTGTGAAGGCTGCTACAAGTATTTTGTCGTCGGCTTCGTCGATCGATAGCGCTTCCTTATTGAAGCGTGTTATGTAGGATCTCAGCGTCTCGTCCTCTCGTTGCTTGATACTCATCAAGCATGCCGTGGACTTCTTATACCTGTGTCCCCCAATAAAGTGTGTAGTGAACTGAGCGCTTAGCTCCTTGAAAGTGCTGATGGAGTTCGGCGTCAGTCGGCTGAACCATACCCTTGCGGGGCCCTTCAGCGTTGTAGGGAAGGCCCTACACATGATTTCGTCCGCTACCCCTTGAAGGTGCATCAAGGTCTTGAAGGTCTCTAGGTGATCCAGAGGGTCCTTCACTCCGTCGTAACTGTCTATATGCGGCATGCGAAATTTATGTGGTAGGGGGAAGGAATTGACAGCTGCAGTGAACGGCGAGTCGGTGCGATTTACCAGATCGTCAAGGTCGCTAGATACCCGTCCTTTGAGGGCATTCATCATGACCTCCATTTGTTCCTTTATTGCCTGTATCTCCATGGCAATGTGTGGTTGAGTTGCATCCGTGAGGGATGGCATGCTCAGATTTTGACGCTCCGGTCTACTAGGAGCATTACTGCCTTCCAGCCTTTCTCGTTCTCTTCTATCGGCACTGGTGCCTTCTTGGTCCTGCTCTTGAGTGCCGTGACCTGCATTTTTCTGGCATAACTGTTCCTCCAGATCGTTGTTTTGCTTAGTGAGGCGTTCCACGGTTGCAATGAGAGTCTGCACCTGTCTCTCGAGTGCAATTGGGCGTGGTTCGTCTCCTTGAACGTTGTTAGTGGTCGCCATCGAGCGAGTAAGTACCATGCAACTCTTTGTCCGGGAAGCGATAATATGGCTTACAAGTTGTAAAAATCTTTCCCACAGACGGCGCCAATTGATGATGCCGAAAAAACCACCAGTGAGCCACACGGTCCTCGCACACTCGAAACAGCACCTGCACAACACAAAAGCTGAAGGCCTTAAGAGGAGTACCGGTATGGTACCGGCCAAATACCCTCCGAAGGTCAAGTTAGAACTTCTCACAACTCTAAAGTGCTAGAGCGGGGTCAATTATGCGTACCTTGGCTTGTGAGGGTATTGGGGTTTTTATAGTAGTAGAGGGTGGACCTCTCTTCCTTGGAGTAGAAGTCTTTTCCTTATAGGAATCCTTATGAGCGTAGATTACGGAATCCTTTCCTTATAGGACTCTAATATTGAACGTGGAAAGCAAGTCATCTTTTTATCATTCATGCGTGGTGATCAAGTCAAGAATACATTGGAGCCGTCAGCTTTAGAGCCGTCAGCTTTGCCTACTCCCTCATTAGGGTCATCAGCTTCGCCTACTGCCTCGTCAGGGTCGTCAGCTTTGCCTACGACCTCGTTAAGGTCGTCAGCTTTAGGGTCGTCAGCTTTGCCTACGACCTCGTTAGGGTCGTCAGCTTTGCCTACGACCTCGTTAGGGTCGTCAGCTTTAAGGTCGTCAGCTTTGCCTACGACCTCGTTAGGGTCGTCAGCTTTAAGGTCGTCAGCTTTAAGGTCGTCTGCTTTGCCTACGACCTCGTTAGGGTCGTCAGCTTTAAGGTCATCAGCTTTGCCTACGACCTCGTTAGGGTCGTCAGCTTTAGGGTCGTCAGCTTTGCCTACGACCTTGATAGGGTCGTCAGCTTTAAGGTCGTCAGCTTTGCCTACGACCTCGTTAGGGTCGTCAGCTTTAAGGTCGTCAGCTTTGCCTACGACCTCGTTAGGGTCGTCAGCTTTAGGGTCGTCAGCTTTATTATCTTCAGCTTACTGCCTTCAGCTTGCCCTTCAGCTTACTACCTTCAGCTTACTACCTTCAACCCTTCAGCTTACTACCTTCAGCTTACTACCTTCAGCTTACTACCTCCAGCTTGCTATCTTCAGCTTACTACCTTCAGCTTACTACCTTCAGCTTACCCTTCAGCTTACTACCTTCAGCTTACTATCTTCAGCTTGCATAGAGCTGACGGGTCTTTGGAGATCAACTTTTATTTTTTCAATTAAAAATTCCCCTTATCATCTAGTTTAAGATTTTTAATTCTTAGAATAGTATTAGACATTGCTCAAGTTGGTTCAAGTCAAGATTCATGAACAATCAAGCTGCAGAATGAAGAATTCAGAAACTGCCTTGCTCGACCAATCGAGACATAGGCTTGATCAATTGAAAGTCGATTTCTATAGAATTTAAACCAGGCCCGACCATGAAACGTTTAGGATTTAAGTCCAACACTATTAGGTATAAAAGGAAAACCCTAAATCACATTTTAGAAGTTCTAGGATGTTTTGTAAGTTACTCCTGTGAGATTTGTGAGGTTTTGTAACTTTCTAAGTCAACAAGCATCTACCAAAAAGAATATCCATATACAAGAACTGGTGGAGATAAGTTGTTGCATACAAGATCAACAAATACTGATGATCTAAAGCTTTAAGCGAGATCTTAGAGTCACAAACTTGGGTATTTGTGTTCAACAAATTTAGATAGAAGAGTCTGTGGATTCGGAGCTGCGTGTTGTCACGTGAATAAGTACTACAAGAAATAGCTTTTGATTTAGGGAAAAATCTATTGTAAAACTTCCATTCCATATAGTAAATTTGTTGCCTTGGGTATAGTTTAGGTTAAATCCTCCCCAGGTTTTTTACCTTGAAACTAGATGGTATCATTGGTTTTCCTAGGTCATCATATCACTTGTTTTCTTTACTTTTTTTTTAACACTTAGTGATATGATTTTTTGTGTTCAACCTAGATATGAATAATAAATCTAAGCATCAACTTGGTTAATTAATTAGGTTAAACAATCTGAGTATACAAGGGTCTAAATAAACCAACAAGTGGTATAGAGCAGGTGTGATCTTGATTAGGTAGTTTTACCTAGAGTTGATCCTTGACCCCTACTATCATGGAATGTGGTCACTCTATAGTTATTCCTCCCCACTTTGATAGGACTAACTATGCCTATTAGAAGGTGAGGATGAAAACCTTCCTGAAATCTCTGGATGAGAGGGTTTGGATGTCTGTGGAAACTAGTTGGGAAAGACTTGCCACTCTTATGGCTTAATGGTCTGATGCTTAAAAAGAAGCAGCTCGCTTTAATAGTAAGGCTATAATGTGATATTCAATGTTGTTTCAGTAGAAGAATTCAAAAGGATTTCTAATGTAGAGTTGGCACATACTGCTTGGAATATCCTACAAACTATTTATGAAGGTACAAAAGCTGTAAAAATTAATAAATTGCAACAGTTGACTTCTAGGTTTGAGAGCATTTGAATGGCATATGATGAGACATTTGATGAGTTCTATGTCAAACTGAATGACTAGAAAACTCTATTTTTAATCTGGGTGAAGTTTATGAGAAACCTAAGATAGTTAGGAAAATCTTAAGATCCTTAACTAAAGACTTTAGACCTGAAGTCACTGTCATAATTGAGAGTAAGGATGTGGACACTATTCCTATAGATAAACTTGTAGGATCCCTTCAATCTTATGAGTCTAACCTACCCAAGACGAACAAGTCCAACTTGAGAATCCTAAAAAAAAAAAAATGCAAAGTAAATTGCAAATAGTTTAGGCCTTGAATTTCTTTAACTCTCAAATTTTATTATTGAGAGAGAGAGAGAGAGAGAGAGAGAGATTTTAATCCTAAAAATTCAAAGAATAACTGCAAAAAATAACAGAATAAGCTTCCTTCTAAGCAAATTAAAATTTATAACAACAAAAAAACCCAGACAGTAACTCAAGAATCCTCAAGTGTCTAACTAATCTACTAATCTCAACCACTAACAGATCATATATGAAATAATTTCGAACAAAATTTAGCTATAAAATTGGTTGTAGCCTAAGTGTACGTTTGGCTTCAAATTAAAAAACCAACTTATTTTACTATTCAGCTTATTTTTGTTGCTATTCATAGGTCCCACTGCACTTTTTTATACTATTCATGGGTCTCACTATACTATTTTAGCTAACTTTTAGCTAACTTTTATCTTTATCTATAATACTTTTAGCAAAAAAATTTCAATTTTAACAAAATAAATGGATCCCAAACAGACCCTGGGACTACAACCTTACTCAATATCTTTTTGTTAAAGTTGAATTTTGACAAATCCACCATTGGATTACATTTTCTTTTTATATCTTCTATGCAAAATTTTTAGAAAATTAAAAATCAGTAGTAATGTCATCAATAAATTATTTAAATTACAAGTTTTTGTAGTTTAAAATTATACATAAAATATAAGCTTATAAATCATCTAGTAAATAATATCAAATTGACACAAAATTTGACATGTGTATTAAAGGGGAAAAGAATGTACAATTTAATAGTTAGATTTTCAAAATATGTAGTAATATTTATTTTATTGAGTAATATTTATTTTATTGAGTAAGGTTGTAATCTTAGGCTACAACTAATTTTGTATCTAAACTTTGTCCAATAATTTAAGTATTCAGAAACTATGAATTTTGCCTCATTTTTGTGGTGAGGTTTCCCACTAACCAAATAGAGGGTATGTTGAAAAGCTTAAAAATTGAATACTATGATTTGGAAAATTACCTGGATTACTAATGTCTTCTGCATCAACTGAGGAATTGGTTTTCTAGGTATGGGTCAAATTGGATCCATTCCCCCCCCCCCCCCCCCCCCCCCGCTTTTTTTTCCTATAGTGCCAACTATTAGTCATTAGATTCTAAATATTTAGGAATAAATGTTTAGGTTCTAATTTTATGTATGCTGGCAAACATGTCTAGTTTAAGATTTTTAATTCTTAGAATAGTATTAGACATTGCTCAAGTTGGTTCAAGTCAAGATTCACGAACAATCAAGCTGCAGAATGAAGAATTCAGAAACTGCCTTGCTCGACCAATCGAGACATAGGCTTGATCAATTGAAAGTCGATTTCTATAGAATTTAAACCAGGCCCGACCATGAAACGTTTAGGATTTAAGTCCAACACTATTAGGTATAAAAGGAAAACCCTAAATCACATTTTAGAAGTTCTAGGATGTTTTGTAAGTTACTCCTGTGAGATTTGTGAGGTTTTGTAACTTTCTAAGTCAACAAGCATCTACCAAAAAGAATATCCATATACAAGAACTAGTGGAGATAAGTTGTTGCATACAAGATCAACAAATACTGATGATCTAAAGCTTTAAGCGAGATCTTAGAGTCACAAACGTGGGTATTTGTGTTCAACAAGTTTAGATAGAAGAGTCTGTGGATTCGGAGCTGCGTGTGGTCACGTGAGTAAGTATTACAAGAAATAGTTTTAGATTTAGGGAAAAATCTATTGTAAAACTTCCATTCCATATAGTAAATTTGTTGCCTTGGGTATAGTTTAGGTTAAATCCTCCCCAGGTTTTTTACCTTGAAACTAGATGGTATCATTGGTTTTCCTAGGTCATCATATCACTTGTTTTCTTTACTTTTTTTTTAACACTTAGTGATATGATTTTTTTGTGTTCAACCTAGATATGAATAATAAATCTAAGCATCAACTTGGTTAATTAATTAGGTTAAACAATCTGAGTATACAAGGGTCTAAATAAACCAACAAGTGGTATAGAGCAGGTGTGATCTTGATTAGGTAGTTTTACCTAGAGTTGATCCTTGACCCCTGCTATCATGGAATGTGGTCACTCTATAGTTATTCCTCCCCACTTTGATAGGACTAACTATGCCTATTAGAAGGTGAGGATGAAAACCTTCCTGAAATCTCTGGATGAGAGGGTTTGGATGTCTGTGGAAACTAGTTGGGAAAGACTTGCCACTCTTATGGCTTAATGGTTTGATGCTTAAAAAGAAGCAGCTCGCTTTAATAGTAAGGCTATAATGTGATATTCAATGTTGTTTCAGTAGAAGAATTCAAAAGGATTTCTAATGTAGAGTTGGCACATACTGCTTGGAATATCCTACAAACTATTTATGAAGGTACAAAAGCTGTAAAAATTAATAAATTGCAACAGTTGACTTCTAGGTTTGAGAGCATTTGAATGGCATATGATGAGACATTTGATGAGTTCTATGTCAAATTGAATGACTAGAAAACTCTGTTTTTAATCTGGGTGAAGTTTATGAGAAACCTAAGATAGTTAGGAAAATCTTAAGATCCTTAACTGAAGACTTTAGACCTGAAGTCACTGTCATAATTGAGAGTAAGGATGTGGACACTATTCCTATAGATGAACTTGTAGGATCCCTTCAATCTTATGAGTCTAACCTACCCAAGACGAACAAGTCCAACTTGAGAATCCTAAAAAAAAAAAAAAAAAAATGCAGAGTAAATTGCAAATAGTTTAGGCCTTGAATTTCTTTAACTCTCAAATTTTATTATTGAGAGAGAGAGAGAGAGAGAGAGAGAGAGAGAGAGAGAGAGAGAGATTTTAATCCTAAAAATTCAAAGAATAACTGCAAAAAATAACAGAATAAGCTTCCTTCTAAGCAAATTAAAATTTATAACAACAAAAAAACCCAGACAGTAACTCAAGAATCCTCAAGTGTCTAACTAATCTACTAATCTCAACCACTAACAGATCATATATGAAATAATTTCGAACAAAGTTTAGCTATAAAATTGGTTGTAGCCTAAGTGTACGTTTGGCTTCAAATTAAAAAACCAACTTATTTTACTATTCAGCTTATTTTTGTTGCTATTCATAGGTCCCACTGCACTTTTTTATACTATTCATGGGTCTCACTATACTATTTTAGCTAACTTTTAGCTAACTTTTATCTTTATCTATAGTACTTTTAGCAAAAAAATTTCAGTTTTAACAAAATAAATGGATCCCAAACAGACCCTGGGACTACAACCTTACTCAATATCTTTTTGTTAAAGTTGAATTTTGACAAATCCACCATTGGATTACATTTTCTTTTTATATCTTCTATGCAAAATTTTTAGAAAATTAAAAATCAGTAGTAATGTCATCAATAAATTATTTAAATTACAAGTTTTTGTAGTTTAAAATTATACATAAAATATAAGCTTATAAATCATCTAGTAAATAATATCAAATTGACACAAAATTTGACATGTGTATTAAAGGGGAAAAGAATGTACAATTTAATAGTTAGATTTTCAAAATATGTAGTAATATTTATTTTATTGAGTAATATTTATTTTATTGAGTAAGGTTGTAATCTTAGGCTACAACTAATTTTGTATCTAAACTTTGTCCAATAATTTAAGTATTCAGAAACTATGAATTTTGCCTCATTTTTGTGGTGAGGTTTCCCACTAACCAAATAGAGGGTATGTTGAAAAGCTTAAAAATTGAATACTATGATTTGGAAAATTACCTGGATTACTAATGTCTTCTGCATCAACTGAGGAATTGGTTTTCTAGGTATGGGTCAAATTGGATCCATGCATTTCCATCTGACGAGTAGAGCCTGAGTCGTGACAAAGTCGAGGCAACAAGTGAGATGGGAAAATGATTAGGCTTGTTGGCGTAGAAAGGAGTAACACTGCTTCTCGTCAGTAATAGAGTTCGCTTCATGTTAAATGTTCATTGCTGCTCTGCTCCTCTGTTTACGGTTTTAGCCTATCTTTTTGTTTTTGAGGGTTTAAAGGCTTTAATTACACTACTTCAATATTTTTGTTTATTTATTTATTATTTTTGAGTTAAAGGGTATCTATTGGATTATTTATATAAAATGAAAATGTTAACGGAAGAAATTATTTTTAGAAATATTTTACAGAAAATTAATAAAGTAGTTAATTTTTTTGACAAATTTTTATATTTTTCATAAAAATAGTGTCAAAACTTTTTTTTAAATGGTTTGTTAACAATTGCGAATACTCATTAACAAGACTTATATATATATATATATATGTGTGTGTATAGGATCATATTAACGGGTGCCCTTAGGGCAATATGTGTTAGGATCATATATCTCTAACAAATGTCCTTAGGGTGTCCATTAATATTTCTTTATATAAAATTGGGTTTTACTAATCTATGTCCTTAGGTGTACATTAATAAACTATTTTTGAAATTTTTTTATGGGAAAATGAAAAAAGTAACTAACTTTTTCAATTTTCCATAAAAAGTTTCCTAAAATTGATTATTAATGTATGTCCGGCATACATTAACTGTGTTGGGTTAAGATAGCTTGACCTCGGTTAATTAATTCAATTACCCAAGATAATTAATTAATTTCAATTGCATGTAAATTGTGAAGACACCAACAAATTACCAAAATTACTAAGTGCAGTGGAAAATAAATTAGACACGGTGATTTGTTGACAAATGGGAAAAACCTCGCAAAGCAAAAACCCCATCGGGTGATTTTAAGATCACCACTCCTAAGAATCCACTAATTAACAATCAAGCAGTTACAAGTATAAGGAATTTTACCAATTACCTTGATCTATCCTGAAATACCAACCTATAATTGAGTCTTTACTCCAATACCCAATTGGACTTGATCTTGTAGTAGCCTTCTTTCCTTTGATGCTCAAACCTTCAATTTATGAATAGCTCTTTACATGGATCCCAGTACATGACTAACTCCAATAACTTGAACAGATGTTGTTGGCTGCAAAGTTTTTCACTTTATCAACAATGAAGATCAAGAAGCACTTTGTTATAAAACCCAACGGTGTATAAAACACAGTAGCTTCACACAGAAAAAATAAGTTTCTTGGTCTCTGTATACATGTGTGACGGCTCTTAAAATAAGTCTTATATATGTTTAGAGTTGTGAAAAAAGAAACCCTAAACAACTACACAATCTTAGGCCAAAATTCAGATCTGGAAAACTGAAAATCGTAAATCTCGATAGATCAGGTAGCTATTGAGCTATCTATCGAGTTTCACATTAAGTTTCGATAGCAGGCATCTGTCGAGACTTAATAAACAGTTTTCTTCACTTGTTTCTTATACCAATTTTCATGTCTTTAATACTTGATTTAAACAACATGTTTCTTAAAGTACTAAACCTATCTTAGATCTATCCAATTACAAGTAGAGTGCATTTTGTCAAAGGATATTCCTTTTTTAAAGCTTCAAATCCCAATTTTTCGAGCACAACAATTCATTATATTTTGTGTAACCTTGCATACCACTTCTCTTTGTATCAAAGTAGATTCAGTTTAGGTCCAATGCATTAGTGCACTAGATACGATATGATACAGGTGTCTATGCACTGATGTACTATACTAAAGCTTAAACCTATAAAAATAAACTTTATTATTATAAGAGGGATGTTGTATGCAACCGTTACACAAGATAACCTCTTTGACAATAGACGCACTATACACTTCAAGTTATTTGAATCCAGAGATGAGGCAATGTTATTGCATTCCTTCTTTTCTTTTCTTTTCTTTTCTTTTGTTTATAAAAAAATAGTACAAAATTTCTTAAAATCTTCAGTAGTGGAGCATTGCCAACTTACAATAACTGTAAGATTGAATTTAATTAACCATTTAATTGGCTTTATTCCGTGACCAATTTGCTTGTAATTTAGCACTTAGCAACCCTATATTTAGGTGGAAAAATTGTAAGGGTAGTGTGTGAGAAGATGTGAAGAAAAGCTCAAGAGTGTGCAAGAAAAATAGAGTCTCGCGGCTACGGCTCGCGGGTGGATCGCGACTGGCAAGCTGCGAAAGGCAGGCACGTGAAAGACACACTGGGAAGCTGAAGGGTCGCGCCAGCTGTCACGCTACAGGACAAAAGTTCCAGTCTGGCCAGGCCGTTACGTCGCTACTTGAATTCGCGACTTGGTCAAGCCGCGAGATCAAGTCGCCAACTTGCCCTGTTTGGCAAAAACTGACGTTTTGCATTCCCTTCTCACCCTACTATATATACACCCTTATACCCATCATATTGAGAGAGCTTCCAGAGAGAATTTTGTGAGAGAAAACCCTAGAGAAAAACAAGATTGCCTCATCCCCAATCTTCATCTAAAGAGACTCTACAAATTCCTCTACTCTCTTCCTCTGTCATACCCTTGAGAGGTTATTTACTAAACCCTTATCTCACCACACCCACGTCTGTGAGAAGATCCATTTGGTGCTTAGGGAAGCAGTTTGGGAAGGAACCAATATACATTGGTTGATGCTATGGTCAAGTAACGGAATCCGGGAAGCTAAAGAAGAAATAGGTTCGGCGTAACCTTGTTGGAGCAAGAAGCTTGGAGGGTTTAGGTACTTGGGTAGATTAGGCTTGGAGGGTCTTCAGCTATTCATGTATCCCAACTATATTCTTTAGTGGATTTTATCACCGCTTGAAGGGCGAAGGAGAGGTTTTACGCTGAGGACTTCGGTTTCCTCTTCGATAACACATCGTGTGTTGTCCGTGTGTTTGCATCTTTCTTTCCTTTATCTTTGCCTTATATTTCCTGCTGTGGATGTGTTTATATTTGGCTTAGATTTTTTTATCAATTCTGTTATAAGCTTGTTATCATATTCTGCACATTAATTGTTTGATATTAAGCTTGAATTGGTATTTTTGTAATTTGGGGGTCTAAACGTTCAAGGGTGTTTCATACCCATTTTGAACTTTCAATTGGTATCAGAGCGGGTACACTTGTTATGGTTTAAATACCTAAGTGTGATCCTTAACCCCTTATGTTTATTTGCCATGGATTGTGCTTTGTATGCCACCTTGTATGATTTGGTTGGTGATGAATGTAACATACCATGTGTTTGTGAAAATACCTCTATGAGTGATAATCATCGTGACCATGATGCTATGTTACATGAACCTTTGGATGTTGTTGATGTTCCTAACATCAAACTCTTGAAGAAAAATGCTAAAAAGTTTCAAAAGAATTTGAGCAAGTTATTTTGTGAAAAGGATGATTTGATTGCTAAGCTCAATGAATCCAACAAATTGGTTGAGAAATATAAAAAACTTGCTGAAATTTCTCTTGAAAAGCTGAAAGAGTTTGAACGTTTGAATATGGACTTGGATGCTAAACTTGTTTTGTCTAACAAACTTGTTGATGATATTAAATGTGAAAATGAATCTCTTAAGATGCATGCCAAGTGTTTGATTGCTGAACCTATTGCTAAAATGGATGATAATATATGTTGCAATCATGTTGTGGTACCTGATTTTGTGCCTAATGTGTGTTCTACCTCTAAAGACAAATTGGTGTACATTCCTCCACATAAAAGAAACCAAAAGGTGGAGAGAAAGGATATTAAATCAAAGCCTCCATTTAGGTCTCAATCTAAGGCTTTGGATGGATCTAAGTTTGTTCCAACTTGCCACCATTGCGGTGTGATTGGTCACATAAGACCTCAATGTTCTAAGTTGAAGAGAAAACAAAAACATGTTGCTAGATCCCTTCACAAAAAGTCTAGTGGACCTAGACACATTGTTTGTCACCATTGTGGTGCTTTTGGTCATCTAAGACCTCTTTGCTCTAAGTTTCATGCTCTTAAAAGAATTAAAAGAAAAGAGAAACTTGAGCTTTTGGAAGTTATGCTAAAAATGGTAAACCGGTTTTGAGTGAAAATAGCATGTTGTTAAAGAAAATGTTTAATGCTCTTAACTCCTTGACTATGTGCATCTCCGGTTCTCATTCTTCCAACCCTCATCTCACTTCTCTTGAGACACTCATTCCAAACAATCGTTCCGTTTGGATGAGGAAGGGTTCCTACGGTTGAGCTTTTACTCTTTTGGTCCTTGATCTAATTCTTTCGATCTTTGTAGGACCCTTCATGCATTAGATGCCATATCTTCATGCATTTATGCATCTTGCATTTTTTTGTTTGCATTGTTTTGTTTTTTATCTTACTTTTATGTTTCTGTTTTGTGTGAGTAAAAAATCCAAAACCACATAAAGAGTGAAAAATTCAAAAAGTTTGATCGTATATGTTTGAGCACATATCACATGTGAGTTTTGCCTTGTACCTCCGTACAAATGGTTTTATGCATTTACGAGCTTAGCTTGTTCTTTGTGCACTTATATCTTTGTGGTAAAAATCTTGACATCTTTGTGGGAAAAATCTTGACATCTTTGTGTGATTGTTGTAAATCAATCTTCAAGCTTGTCACGAATGATTAGTCAATAATCTTATTGGTTTTGAGACATGCATAGACTTGTACTTATATATTTTCCCACTCTTTATTTTGTTGTTTTTGCTTAAAGAGTTCACCAAATGTAAATCTCCAAATGAAAAGAGATATTGAGCTGCAAAAGTCTGTCGCACATACTAGTATTTGACTAGGAAAAAGGGAAAGCGACCAAAACAAAATGTATGATGCCCCAAAAAGCCAAAGGCTAACTCATCAATTGAAATATCAAAAATTTCAGGCATTTATCTCACAATGAGATTTTCTTTGGTCGAAAATTGCAAATGTTATGATTGAATATGGAGCCAAATGAAAAGTTTCAAAGATATGTAATCATTTTCTTGTGGGAGGTCATATATGTTCATTTTTATAATTGAGATAGACCACTTGACTAAGTGCTAGTTGTGTATGACTTGATTGAATTGATCATTGAAGTTTCACTCTAGACTATGGACTATTCCACACTTGATACGCACACACAACACACATGCCTAATGTTCAATGAATGCCTTATTCATTTGTTCGATTGTACTTTGTTTAATGTGATGTGTGTGTGCTCATCTCTATATGGATCAATCCAAAAAGATTTTTGATCATTTTATATGCTTTTGGAAGTGATTTTTATTACTCTTTGTGTTCATGTTTAGTGCATACATTGTTTTTCAGTGTTTAAACATGTTCTGGGTTGAAAAACAAGTGTCAGAATTTTTGGCCACTTGATTTGGTGACTTGCAACCAGCCAAATACTGTAGCGAGTTCACATAGAAGGTTTGGCGACTTACTGGCGACTCACTGGCGACTTGCCCAGTCGCCAAATGCCCAGAATCAGTCTTTTTAAGAGCTTTTTCATGGGAAACTTGTTTTAAACCTCTCCCATCCTCTCTTAAACCCTTATTTCAATATTTTTACATCAAAACCCAACCAATTTGAATGGTTTTTCATTCCATTAACATCTCTAAGATAATTTTAAACTCTTTCCATCATTTTGGATCCTTAGATTATGTTTTGGAGAGTTTTGTGCTCTTGGTTGGGATTTTCATTATAGGGGTTGGGCAAATATTTTTTGTCGAAATTTTTGTATGGGATTGGTTTCCTTTAATGATTTGCTTTGGATGTTGGCCCTTGTGGCAAAAAGAGCATGTATTTAGGGTGGATTTCATAATGTTCATGCATTGTTTTACATTGTTGTTCATAGTGTGCACGCTAGGTGTTTGATAAAATGCTCTTAGGCATTTTCTCGCTTGTTTGGACTCCAATGAGTTTCAAACTTTGGGGTCTCTCATGTTCCTTATTAGGAACATGTTTGGTTTTTGGTTGTGTACTTAACACACCTTACCCACATGTGCATTTTTCATGCATTGGTCATGCATTGCATATAGCCACCTCTTGCACACACCTTGCTACCCTTGTCATGCATTGGTTCATACATTGTTTCTTCATCCTAGCATGTCATGTCTTAGGATTGAGCTTCATTTTCTCTTTCATCTCGCACCCCTCATGTATCATTGCACCCTTCATGCATAATTATCATTATTCATACCTTCATCTATTGTCCTCTTTTCTCCTTGACCCCTTTGTCTATTCGTGTCAAAAAGGGGGAGAGTATACTCTAGAGTAGTATACCGGAAAGTTTTGTCATTTCTATATGACTCTTGTGCACATTCTTAGGGGGAGAAATTCCATTTCTCGTGCACATTCGTAGGGGGAGAGATATTCCATAGGGGAGATGCATATACCAAGGGGGAGAAGACATTGAGCTAATAAGAAAACTTTGTTTTGGTGTTTGGTCAAGTTGCTCACATGTTTCACATCATGTTTACTTGATCGCAATTTATTTGTTACATTATACTTGTCCGTTTATTACTTGCTTTACCCTGAGGGTCTAATGTGTTTTGTGCAAGTGTTTCAGGTTACAAGTATATATGTTCCAAGTTCATCACAGCTCCTATGATTCTTGATAGGGGGAGTGATATGATAAGAGAAGTATTTTATATTTTGTATGGTTCAGTTTGTACCCTTTGTTGCTTTTGTAAGCTTTAAGGGTTGTTTCTTGTATTTATGCACATTTGTAGGCTTTTATGGTTTGTGCCATGTATTTGCAAAACTTTGCAGATACAACCTTTGTGCTTTGTGTTTTGGTACTTGTTAATGCCTTGCATTATCTTAAGTACAACACTCTTGTGCCCTTGTAGGATTGTTCCTAGATGCATATTTGGTTGTATGCATTGGTTGAGTGTTGGACTTGCAAATGATTTTCTTAAATTGAGTTTATCATTTTTGCATGTCCGGAGGTTCATTCCTTGTGTGAATGAACAATGTAATCACTTTTGCTTAAGTGACTACTGGTGTTGATCTTGCCATGAAATATTGCTTGTATGCCTATGTTCATTTTTGCTTGATCATGCTTATTTTGCTCCATATGCATATTAATTTTTTCTGCATACAATGATATTGCTATGTTATTGTGTTTCAGGAGTTACTTATTCATATGTTCAAGTGCTTTACAGAATCTAGAGTTAGGTATGAGTGAGTTTTCCAACTGTTCCCAACTCACATTTAAGTCTAGAGTCTGTTGTAGGGTTTTGTCACAGAATAGTCAAAGGGGGAGATTTTAAGGTTGAATTTAATCAACCATTTAATTGGCTTTATTCCGTGACCAATTTGTTTGTAATTTAGCACTTAGCAATCCTGTATTTAGGTGGGAAAATTGTAAGGGTAGTGTGTGAGAAGATGTGAAGAAAAGCTCAAGAGTGTACAAGAAAAACAGAGTCTCGCGGCTAGGGCTCACTGGTGGATCGCGACTGGCAAGCCGCGAAAGGCAGGCACATGAAAGGCACACTGGGAAGCTGAAGGGTCACGCCAGCTGTCACGCTACAGGACAAAAGTTCCAGTCCAGCCAGGCCGTTACGTCCCGACTTGGTCAAGCTGCGAGATCAAGTCGCCAACTTGCCCTGTTTGGCAAAAACTGACATTTTGCATTCCCTTCTCACCCTACTATATATACACCCTTATACCCATCATATTGAGAGAGCTTCCAGAAAGAATTTTGTGAGAGAAAACCCTAGAGAAAAACAAGATTGCCTCATCCCCAATCTTCATCTAAAGAGACTCTACAAATTCCTCTACTCTCTTCCTCTCCGTTGTCATACCCTTGAGAGGTTATTTACCAAACCCTTATCTCACCACACCCACGTCTGTGAGAAGATCCATTTGGTGCTTAGGGAAGCAGTTTGGGAAGGAACCAATATACATTGGTTGATGCTATGGTCAAGTAGCGGAATGAAGCTAAAGAATAAATAGGTTCGGCGTAACCTCGTTGGAGCAAGAAGCTTAGAGGGTTTAGGTACTTGGGTAGATTAGGCTTGGAGGGTCTTCTGCTGTTCATGTATCCCAACTATATTCTTTAGTGGATTTTATCACCGCTTGGAGGGCGGCGGAGAGGTTTTACGCGGAGGACTTCGGTTTCCTCTTCGATAACACATCGTGTGTTGTCCGTGTGTTTGCATCTCTCTTTCCTTTATCTTTGCCTTATATTTCTTGCTGTGGATGTGTTTATATTTGGCTTAGATTGTTTTATCAATTCTATTATAAGCTTGTTATCATATTCCGCACATTAATTGTTTGATATTAAGCTTGAATTTGTATTTTTGTAATTTGGGGGTCTAAACGTTCAAGGGTGTTTCATACCCATTTTGAACTTTCAATAACAAATATATAAATTACTATATAATTTTTTTTAATATTCTAATACTAATATTATGTTTATATAATTAACAAGTTAATCCATAATAATATATAAATACAGAAAGTATATCGATAATATGATTAAAATTTAATAATAAAAATAAAATAAAATTGAATTTTGAGATACATGGCAAATACACATGGAGTAAATCCATGTTTTTATCAAAAGCCAAATATTATAAATAAATTGAAAATAATTTTTAATTATATTAAAATTTATAAAAATTGAATTTTAATAGAGTAGTATTTTCATTTCTAAATTTTTTTGTAATACATTTTGTTAGGACATATGTGAGACTTATAAGAAACATATGTTATATAAATTGACTAATTATTTGACAAAATGCATTTTACTTGTAATTGGATAGATCTAGGTTGGATTTAGTACTTCAAGGAACAAGAGTTCAAGTTTAGTATTGAAGTCATGCAAATCTATACAAGAAACAAGTGAAGAAGTACTGTTTATTAAAGCTTGACAGATAGCTCGACAAAAACATATCTATCAAGGTTTAATGATGGATCTTGACAGCAGCTCAACAAAAGCTGTATCTATCAAGAATTACAAAATTCAAATTTTCAAATCTAATTTCACGCATATTCATGTGTATTTGTGTAGTGTTTCTTTTCTCACAACTCTAGACATATATAAGGATTATTTTAAGGGCCGTAAAAAATGATGCAAGGTGATGCAGCTTGGTGCAAAGTCATTGTGCATGCAAATTGTGACCGGAGATAGAATTTCTCCTAGTTCATCATATTCTCTCTAGAAGTTACTGCGTCTTTAGGCCAAGGGTTTTGTGACCAATGAGCTTTTTGATCTTCATTGTTAGATGAACTAAAGAATTTTGCAACCAACATCTTCCTCAAGTTGGTGTGTTAGTCACGTACTGGGATCCGTGCATCATTGGTTAGTCACGTATTGGGATTCGTGTATTAAAAGGAGAGATTGCCGCTACATTACAAGTCTAATTGGGTATTGAGGTAAGAGTTCAACTATAGGTTGGTATTAGATACTAGGATTCCTTTTACTTGTAACCGCTTGTTTTGATAATAGTAGATTCTCGAGAGTGGTGACCTTAAATTTACCTAGTGGGGTTTTGCCTCGGTGGTTTTTCCCATTCGTAAACAAATCCCCTGTGTCAAATTTATTTTTTGCTACATTTAACTTAGTTGGTGATTTGTTTGGACTACCACACTTATTGCATGTAATTGAATCTAATTAATTTCACTTGACTCATTGATTTGATTAAGTTACCAAATGGGTCAATACATTCTTGGCCTATCATATTTTAACTAAAAGATAATTATTTAATAATTTTAATGTAGTTATAACGAGTCACATAATGCAACATGACATATATAATACAAATTTTTTTATTAAAATGAAAAGTTATGATATCTTATTAAAATACTATAATAATAAAGAATGAAACTTCTTTTAGAAACTCTTCTCATGTAAGGGCTTCTCTCTCTCGTTTTGCCAAAACGAGATCCTCCCTCCCTTAGTTTGATACTAAGGGCTTGCGTTTTTGTTTTTGGTTATTTATACTTGTTTCCAAATGGTAGAAGATGTGATTGACAGTTTGGAAAACATGATGTTGACAGCCAAGGGAGAAGAGATTATTGCAATATCTGATTGAAAAGTTTTTGACTTGCAGAGCTTTCAACAAAAGAACGGCTATGAGTACAATACGGAAAGCGTGGGGCATGAATTCTGAGTTGTAGATTGTAGGAGTCAGATCAAATCTATTTCAGTTCAAATTTCAAACAGAATTTGATTTAAGCCGTGTATTGAAAGGGGGTCCTTGGAGCTTTGATAACCAACTGCTTTTACTCAAGAGATGGCATAAAGGGATGACTGTGAGTAATGTCAAACTAGAGCATGCATCTTTATGGGTTCAAATTTGGGGGTCCCCTTTTGATATGGTGTCTCCGCAAGTAGCAAAAGAGGTAGGTAGCAGAATGGGCATGGTGGAAGATGTGGAGAGAAGAAGAGGGCAAGATACGCTGAAGTATGTTATGAGGGTACATGTTGCGTTACCAGTTTCTAAACCTTTGAGGCATGGAGGATTTATTGCAAATTCAAATGGGGACTGTACTTGCGTAAAATTTAAATATGAAAGAGTGCCCATTTTTTGTTACTTTTGTGGTATTCTTGGGCATGACCTACTTCACTATGCGAGTCATTATGCAGTTGAGGGACATGGGGGGGAGGTAGACTACCAATGTGGTAAGTGGTTAAAGGCTACTGGTGGCCGGCAAAGATCACCATTACGGAGGAGTACGGCAGAACCTAACCCGCATGATTGGATACCTAGTCCAGTCGAAAATCATGGAGAGGAGGCTGAAATTCAGGAAGTGGAGACCGAGAATGATGGATTGGATAGCTTGAATCAAGTGGATAAGTCCGAAATTCATGGGAGAAATCTGGATATATAGCAAAGAGATTATATAGGGGATAGAGGAGAAGTGGATGTTGACAATAATTATGCCATCACTAATAATATGGAGAAGGATAATGAGGGTTAAAGTCACATTCTGATAGCTTTAAGGAAAACAACGTGACTGACATCAACGTGACTGAGCAGTTTGGGCCGAATCTGAATGGACCAACTCAACCTAAAATAAAATCAACATGGACTAGAATTATAAGGATGGGTTATGGGCTTGGAAGAATCATAAGGGCCACAGATACACTAGTGCTTGGAAAGAGAGAAAGTCCTACTGATATACGTGTTACTATACCATATGAAGAGGAGAATATACAGAGAAGGAAGAGGGAGACATTGGATCAAAACAATGATGATGGATCGGTGAGGGTGGTTGATCACCCTTGCCGGGAGCAATAAGGCTTCTAAGTTGGAACTGCCAAGGGCTTAGGAACCCTTGGACAAGTCGTAGCCTACACAAGATTGTGAGGGAACAAGTTCCTAATGTGTGTTTTCTTATAGAGACACGGCTAGATAAAGATGGGTTTGCAAAATTGTATGGTGAATTGCTTTCCCAAATAAAATCATTCTTAAGAAATCTTACTCGGGAGGATTAGCTTTACTGTGGAAGAATGATATTGTGATGGATTTGATCAATTTCACTGATAATCATATACTTGCAAAAGTGAAGGAGGAAGACGGATTTGTGTGGTGGTTGACATGCTTTTATGGATGGCTAGAAGTGTAGCAAAAGCACAAGTCTTACGAATTACTAAATCATCTCAATACTTTTGTGGAGGGCTCTTGGTTATGTAAATGGCCAGCCCAAGTGAGTCAAGTTGAAGATTTTTGGGCTACATTGGAGGAGTGTCAATTGGAGGATTTGGGTTTCAAGGGATATCCCTATATTTGGAATAATAAAAGGCCATGGGAGGCAAATACAAGAATTCGGCTAGATAGAGCTGTTGCAACAAGGAAATGGAGAGAGAAGTTCCAGCTAAGTTCAGTGGTTCCATGCATCGGACCATTTGTCAATTGTTCTTCATACAAAACAATTCGACAAGCATAGAATACAAGGAAGGAAAGGGTTTAAATTTGATGAAATATGGCTGCTTTGGGAGGAATGTGAGGATATTGTCAAAGGAGTATAGAGCATAATGATGGGCACGGGTTGGCACTTAATTAGCAGAAAATCCAGTGTTGTAGTGATCAATTGAGTGCTTGGGGAGTTTCAAAAGCTAGGCCGAATAATGAAGAAATCAAACAGCTTCAATAAAGGTTGGAAAGCTTGAATATGGAGGAGACCATGGAAGCTTTAAAGGCAGAAATTTTGGAGGTGAGCAAGGAGTTGGATGATTTATTGCTGAAGCAGGAGAGTTTTTGGGCACAGAGTTCTAGAATTTCATGGCTTAAACATGGGGATAAGAGTACAAATGTTTTTCACTCTAAAACAACACAAAGGAGGAGGAGAAATTATATACAGGGTGTAAAAAATTCTGATGGAGGTTGGGTAGAGGAGGTGGAAGATATTTCTCAAGTGGCAATAAACTATTTTGAAAACTTGTTTACTGCAAGTACTTGCTCTCAGGTTGATGATTGTCTTAACACTTTGGAGCACAACGTGACCCCAGATATGCAACATATATTGTCCAGTGATTTTACTATTAAGGAAATAAAGACAGCGGTGTTCCAAATGGGACCAACAAAGGCACTTAGACCTGATGGTATGAATGCTCTTTTCTACCAAAAGTTTTGGCATATAGTGGGTGATACTGTAGTTACTGCTGTGTTAGACTATTTACATTCTGGTGTTATGGGTCCTGATATAAACCATACTAATATTGTCCTAATACCTAAAATTAAATCCCTTGAGCGAATGTTTGAGTTTAGGCCAGTTAGTCTGTGCAATGTAATCTATAAAATTATTTCCAAAGTGCTGGCTAAGAGGTTAAAACAGATTCTACCATCTGTAATATCTTCTACACAGTGCTTTTGTACTAGGGAGGCTCATTACTGATAATGTACTGGTGGCTTATGAAGTTTTGCATTCTATGCACTCTAGGAAAAAAGGAAAAAAAAAAAAAGGGATCATTGGCATGGAAGCTTGATATTAGTAAAGCATATGATCAGGTTGAGTGGGCTTTTCTGCAAGGCATTATGACTAAATTGGGTTTTCCAAAAAGATGGATTTAGTGGGTGATAGGGTGTGTGACTACTCCCACATTTTCCGTTCTTATTAATGAAAAAGCATATGGCAACATCCGTCCATCTAGAGGAATCCAGCAAAGGGATCCTCTCTCTCCATATGTATTCTTATTATGTGCAGAAGGATCCACTTCATTATTACAAAAGGCAGAATTGGATTGTCTTATCAAGGGAGCTTCAATATGCAAAAGGGCACCTAGAATTTTAAACCTAATGTTTGCAAATGACTCTATAATTTTTTGTAGAGCCACGGGTGGAGAGGTTGAGGTAATAATGAAGTCTTGTAGACCTGTGCCAATGCTTCTAGAAAATGCATTAATATGGAGAAATCTTCGGTCTACTTCAGCAGCAATACGCAACAAGGACAAAAAGCAAAGATTGTGTCAATGTTGGGGGTGAAGGTGGTAGAGAGATTTGAATCGTATTTGGGGTTGCCTACTTTGGTGGGGAGGGCAAAGTATCAAACTTTTTCCTATCTTAAGGATAGAGTTTAGAAAAAATTACAAGGGTGGAAGGGCATTATGTTATCAAGAGCAGGGAAGGAAGTATTAATAAAGATGGTGATACAAGAAATTCCTACATATACTATGGGGGTATTCTTGTTGCCTGTAAAATTGTGTGAGGAGCTGAATGCCTTATGTGCTAAATTTTGGTGGGGACAAGTGGGAAATGAAAGAAAGATACATTGGAAGAGTTGGGGGAGTCTAACTCAACCTAAGGATGTTGGAGGGATGGGATTTCGGGATTTAATTTTGTTTAATTATGCGATGCTAGCAAAACAAGGTTGGAGATTAATGCATGATCAAAATTCCCTTTTCTTCAAATGTTTCAATGCTCGATACTTTCCAAGATGCCATTTATTGGATGTTGTTGTATCTCCCAATTGCTCCTTTGTATGGAGGAGTATCATGGCTGCCATGCCAATTTTGAGAAGTGGATATTGTTGGTGAGTGGGAAGAGGGGAATCCATTAAAGTTTTGATGGATAAATGGATTCCAAATTACCCATCTAACAGGGTATTGCATCCGGCACATGAGCTTGAGGAGGATTGGAGAGTTTCGGATCTTATTGATTCAGAATTACATGAATGGAGGCAAGATGTCATCATGGAAAGGTTTCATAGGGAGGATGCGGAGGCAATCTGTAAAATTCCTCTAAGTCATAGGCGGGTATCAGATGTAATGGTGTGGCTGCATAATAGGAAAGGGATTTATTCAGTTAAGTCCGATTACCATATGGCTAGAAAGGTGCTTAGGGAGTGGGCTGAATGTTTACAGGTGCAGGGCAGCAAGTATGGAAGCAGCTATGGAAGGTTCGGGTGCTAAACAAAATGAAGGTCTTTGCTTAGAGAGCTTGCCATGAAATATTGCCAACCTGAGTTAACTTGGCTAAAAGAAAGATTATCAGAGATAACACATGCCACTGCTGTCAACAAGCTCCAGAAACATCGATTCATGCTATTTGGATTGTCCAGCGGCCCAAGACGTGTAGGCTGGTAGTTCAACCGTGATGTAGAAATGTTCCACTACTTTTAATGATTTTATGCAGCTATTTGAGGTGCTGATGAACAGGTTGGATGCAGCTGGGATGGTGCTCTTCTTGATTAGAACTTGGACGGTGTGGAACCAGAGAAACGCGATGGAACATGGCGGACAGATGAAGGATCCACATTGGTTGAACAAAAGGGCAGCAAAATACCTTGAAGACTACAAAAAGGCACAGGAACATTTGGCTACTACAGTGGTAGCACCAAGCGGACAATAATGGAAGCCTCCCCTTCTCCACAGAATTTGTTCAAGCTCAATTTCGATGCAGCTGTTTTCTTGGATCAGCGATGTTCAAGATTTGGAGCAATAATCCAGAATGCACAGGGAGAAGCGATGGCTGGGATGTCAGTGAAGGGACCCTTTGTGCGAAATAGTGAAGAGGCAGAAGTATTGGCGTGTCGAAAAGCTATTATTTTTGCCATGGAAGCTAGGTTTTCAAAACTTGTGGTTGAAGGTGACAATGTTACAGTGATGAAAGCCATATCAGATTTGTCTTCCCATAATTCCTTACTTGGACATATTTATGCGGATATTTGGTTTTATCTTAGGGGAATGCAGTATGCATCAGTTAGTTGTGTTGAGGGGGGGGTGGGGTGGTGTGGGAATTTGGTGTCTCATTCATTAGCTAGGTATGCAAAGAATCTTATTGTTGAAATGTATTGGATAGAGGATTCACCACCACCGGCAATGGAGGCTTTGTATCAAGACTCTTTACATATTAATGAATGATTGAATGCTTTGCCTTCAACAACAACAACAAAAAAAAAAAAAAAATACCTTCTTTTAGGTTTCTAGTAGTAGATAATTTTATAAACTTCTTGAAAATTCGGAAATAAAGTTTCAATAAAAGTAAATATATTAAATTTAAAAAATATATATTTATAGTGTATCACGACAAAAGTTAAAAAATATAAAAATTAAAAAAAAAAAAAAAAAAAAAAAAGGAGAGATCGTCCATTTGTGCAACCACAACAAATCTGAAATAACTTTTATAGTATAAAAGTATATGATATCATATAATTCAGACTGGTTTGGAATTACTTAGCCTACCAAGCCTATCAATAAAGTAGAGGTATGTAGAAAGCAGGCAACATTTTGTTTAATCCCAAAAGAATATCTTGTTCTCTTCTTCATCGATGTTCTTTATCCCCTTTAAGGGGACTTTATTTTCTCTATATCTAGTGTCAACATTTAAAAATAACCCACATAAAATGCAACGACCGTTAATTTAGATGGACCCCTAACATTAATATTTTAATAAATATTTTATGGGATCAAATGTTTGAATAAAAATATTTATGAATTGAATTGTGATAGTGTAAATTTAGATGGATCCCTATTAAATTTTCTTATTTTATATTGAAAAAACTATGAAATGATGTAAACAATTATTAATGTTGGGATTTCTTAATAGAAATGCATAAAGCTTGGGTTTAATGTTCAATTGTATTAAACCCATCGTGATGATGACACATATCCAATTTAGGACACATCACCATCGTGATGGTCTAGTATAACTGGATACTGGACCTAAGCCAAGTCCAATGTAAATTATGAAATGATAGAAAAGCACGTGAAAATCTATTAAGAATAATTGAAAAAGAGGATTGTGATTTTTAGACTTTGTACTCTCCTTAGTTCTAGGACCACAATAAATGTATGCTCCCACTCTCACTTGAATAGTGAGTCCCACCACTAGCTTAAAAGTCCGATTAATAGATGTCCTTAAAGCATTTGTTAATGAGCAATTTTAGGAAAGTTTTAATACAACTTTAATTAGTAGTATTAAGACTTTTCTGAAATGGATGTCTGGTTAACTTTTCTCTAAATTTAATTAGTAAGATCCACTATTATGTTGGGGGGGGGGGGACACATTCATTGTACTCCTAATACATAGAATAATTACTCGCTATGCTTAAAAGAAGATGATTACAAAGTTAACTTTTGAACCAAGTTAAAGGACAATTACTCACCAACCCATTACATGGTGATTCATAAATTCATCAAAGTGTATTATTTAAATTTTAAAAAAAAAAAAAAATTCACTTGACTTATTATAACCATTTACGTGTACATAGAGTCCCATGACTTATATAATGAGTCATGAGACTTGTTTAAAAAATATACGCTAATGGTTTAATAAATCACCTCGTAATAGATTGGAGAATATTCCTACAAATCAGTCGGAAGAAAAATTTGTCCAACATTATAGACTCTTGGATGTTCAATCTCATGTGAAAAATAACTTCAACCGAATCAGCGAATTACCAGAAAATTATTCTTACGAATTTTTTGGCAATTCACTGATCGACCAAAGTACATCTCCAAATTTGCTTGCTTCAAACGAGCTGTTTGTTGAAGTTTGAAGAATAAGCTTGACACCATGGTATATATAGGCCCTCAAAAAGAGCATCATTGAATTGTCACTATGGATGCACCTAATTAAATGATTTCTTTTTGGAGATCCAAATTAAATGCTTTTATTAATAGGACTCAACCTTCTAAAATATCCTATTAATAGTCATAAATGATTCTTAATTGCTTTTATTTTATAATAAATGATTCTTAATTAATTTTTTATATATAATAAATTATTTTTAATTGCTTTTGTGTATATAATAAATGATTCTTAATTGCTATATATCCTTTTGCAAAAAACTTTTATGAGCCACCTCATAGGCTTTTCCCATTAATTAAAATGATTAAAAAAAAATTTCCTCTACATTGATGATGTGTATTCTATAAATTTTACTACATAATCTTTACAAATTGATGGGTCACCAATTAAAAAAGATTGATGACATTTATTTATTATATTTTTGAAATACACCAATCACATTGCTACATCAGTTTGAAAATGTTGTGTAATAAAGTTTGTAAAAGTTTTAGCTTTTTCCATACTTTTAATCACGTAAACAAATTTCAATAGTCAAATGTAGAATGATCAATTTAGATAATTTGATGGACATTTAATTAAAAGACTCAGAGATAAATATGTGAATTGCCATATAGAGTGTATTAAAAAAAAATTGGTGCAATGTTGCAAACAGGTTTTAACAACTGAAAGTTCAATATGGGTATGAAACACACTTGAATGTTTAGACCCCCAGATACAAAAATACCAATTCAAGCTTTATATCAAACAATTAATATGCGGAATATGATAACAAGCTTATAACAGAATTGATAAACCGATCTAAGCCAAATATAAACACATCCACAGCAGTAAATATAAGGCAAAGATAAAGGAAAGAGAGATGCAAACACACGGACAACACACGATGTGTTATCGAAGAAGAAACCGAAGTCCTCGGTGTAAAACCTCTCCGCCGCCCTCCAAGCGATGATAAAATCCACTAAACAATATAGTTGGGATACATGAACAGCAGAAGACCCTTCAAGCCTAATCTACCCAAGTACCTAAGCCCTCCAAGTTTCTTACTCCAACGAGATTACGCCGAACCTATTTCTTCTTTAGCTTGCCGGATTCCGCTACTTGACCATAGCATCAACCAATGTATATTGGTTCCTTCCCAAACTGCTTCCCTAAGCACCAAAAGGACCTTCTCACAGACGTGGGTGTGGTGAGATAAGGGTTTGGTAAATAATCTCTCAAGGGTATGACAATGGAAAGGAAGAGAGTAGAGGAATTTGTAGAGTCTCTTTAGATGAAGATTGGGGATGAGGCAATCTTGTTTTTCTCTAGGGTTTTCTCTCTCAAAATTCTCTCTAGAAGCTCTCTCAATATGATGGGTATAAGGGTGTATATATAGTAGGGTAAGAAGGGAATGCAAAACGTCAGTTTTTGCCAAACAGGGCAAGTTGGCGACTTGGTCTCGCGGCTTGTCCAAGTCGCAAGTTCAAGTCGCGACGTAACGGTCTGGCCAGACTAGAACTTTTGTTCTGTAACGTGACAGCTGGCGCGACCCTTTAGCTTCCCAGTGTGCCTCTCACGTGCCAGCTTTTGGCGGCTTGCCAGTCGCGATCCACCCGCGAGCCCTAACCGCGAACCTCTGTTTTTCTTGCACACTCTTGAGCTTTTCTTCACAACTTCTCATACACTACCCTTACAATTTTCCCACCTAAGTACAGGGTTACTAAGTGCTAAATTACAAGCAAATTGGTCACAAAATAAAGCCAATTAAATGGTTGATTAAATTCAACCTTACAATCTCCCCCTTTGGCTATTCCGTGACAAAACCCTACAACAGACTCTAGACTTAAACGTGAGTTGGGAACAGTTGGAAAACTCACTCACACCTAACTCTAGATTCTGTAAAGCTCTTGAACATATGAATAAGTAACTCCTGAAACACAATAATATAGCAATATCATTGTATGCAGAAAACTTAATATGCATATGGAGCAAAATAAGCATGATCAAGAAAAAATGAACATAAGCATAACAGCAATGATTCATGGCAAGATCAACAACAGTAGTCACTTAAGCATAAGTGATTACTATGTTCATTCACACAAGGAATGAACATCCGGACATGCAAAAATGATAAACTCAATTGAAGAGTATCATTTGCAAGTCCAACACTCAACCAATGCATACAAACATATATGCATCTAGGAACAATCCTACACGGGCACAAGAGTATTGTACTTAATATAATGCAAGGCATTAACAAGTACCAAAGCACAAAGCACAAAGGCTGCATATGCAAAGTTTTGCAAATACATGGCACAAACCATAAAAGCCTACAAACAGTGCAAAAGAACAAGAAACAACCCTCAAAGTTTACAAAAGCAACAATGGGTACAAAACTATAATCAAACAGTGCTTAAAACTGAATAACATCATACTATATAAGTAAACACCAAAGATTCACAAGTGTATCAAACTTAAAACAAAAATATTAAAAACAGACTAAAAACCAGTGTATCAAACTTAAAGAAAACAAAAATTTAAACTCCCCCTCAAAATGAGCACTCCCCCTCAAGAGCTGCCCCAAAAGTTCTCCCCCTTTTTGACCGGAATAGCCAAAGGGTCAGTGATCCTAGCTGGTATGAATGTTGTCAAACTTGACAGAGAGAACATCAAGCTGGTCCTGCATTGCTGTCATCCTCTCTGTCTATTGATTCTGAACATTGCGGATTGTATCAATTCTCTCCAGGATGATCTGAAAGGTATCAGGAGGTACAGGTGATGAGGTAGAAGGTCTGCTCCTCTTGACTCTTACTCTAGGTGTGGAAACTGATCATGCCCCTTCTGCTTCAGTCTCCATAGGATCACCTTCTTCGTGGACACCCTCTTCTTCTTCACTTGGAAGACGACTCTGTATCCGTATTAGAGTAAATATGTTGATGGCTGATAGAGGAGGTATGGGACTGATATCTTGTGGGATTACAACACCCTTTTCCTTAAAAATTCTCATGAGAAGACTTGGAAACACCAGCTTGGGCCTCGAGGTGGTTTTAGTTTCATCCATTATAGTATAAAAAATGTGGGAACTAATGTCAATAAAGTTGTTTTCCATAAGATCCATAAGAAAGATGGCTTTGGCATTCGTCAATGTAGTCATCTTCCTTATAGGGTACAGATTGTACATCATTATTGTTGTTAAACACCTCATGTCTTTAGGAAAGTCAGAAGTGTTGAGACATCTCTTTTCTAAAACCCCACCAATCTTTTTCTGGACAGTTTCTAGAGAGACCATTCTGTCCTTGTAGTTAGTGAATTCATAATCTTCTAACCCCTCCGGTCCTAAAACCTTATCAATGTCATGAGCATCTAAGGTAAACTCCTTTCTCCTCACCCAACAACTCAACTCCTCCTCCTTTATCACAACATTTGCATAGAATTCTCTGATTAGTGGTTCACACACTAAAGGTAAGTCACCCAGAAGTTTCTCCCAGCCTCTTCCTTCAAAGAATTTTGGAATGAATGTATCCCTCAAGCCATGTAAATCCACAAATCTCTCCTGGATAATTGTTCCTTTACGAAGGAATCTCTGTATCTCTCAAAATGCTTGACTGATCTAAATAGGTTGCTATCCATTTTCAATCTTTTATCAGCCTTCTTAGCAGGAGTCTTCTTCTTAGAGGATGTGGAAGCCATCTGTAAATACTCAGAAAAGTTCACAACAAGGGCACAGCACAATATGTGGAAGAATACTCACATAATTAGTAACCATGTAGTTATAAGGAAGAACAGAGTGTTGGGCAAAACACAAACCAAGAATAGTTGATACCAAAGATATAAAACATCACATAATAAACACAGATTAAATAAGTTCAGTCTGTAAAGATGAAACTTTCAAACAGACAGATGAAAGCAAATGTCACTGATACTTGACCAATTGAGCATGGAATGTGCAAGAGAACCCCTAGAGGCAGAGTCACACTCAAGATGTGGTAATACACACACAGAATAGATTAAACCACATAAACAAAAGGACATACACATGGCAAACTCAAAATTCATTTAGGGAAACATCACAGAGATACCAAAAACCATATACCCAAAGGATATAAACATTCAAATATCAAATTTCAGATCATGAATGAGAAGATGAAAGCATGAAAACTCATAATGAAGCAAACTCAAGAAACTAGTCATAACCAAGAGGGAACAAACCAAACCAACAAAAAAAACATTTTTAAGCATAAATGTTTAGAAAACCCAAATAATAATCCAAACAGAAAAACACATAGATTCAAGAATATTTTAAAAGAAAAACATGAAATTGGAGTGAAAAACAAGAAAACCCATACCTTTTTCTTGAAAATATATGCAGAAATGATGCAGAGATGAAGGATTTTTCAATGAGAAACGAAAGCTTTGAGAGAGAGAGTGAAGAAGACAATGAACAGTCACTGAAAATCGAGGGAAAACTGAAAAGCAATTTTAAAAACTGTCTTCAAAAATGCAAAACACGCGTTTTTCGCGACTTAGCCAAGTCGCCAGTAAGTCGCCAAGGAAAGCCGCGAATCACTGTGAAGGTAAGATTCTAGAAAAATATTCTAAGTGTTTTTCGCGACTGGAAGGTTTAGCCGCGAAGGAGTCGCGAGCTGAGCCACAAAAATCTCTGAGTAACCCTCGCGATTGGACTTTTCGCCCGCGAACAAGCCGCCAAAATGAGTCGCGAAAAGAGCAAAAACTCAAACTTTAAAAATTTTTTAAGTCTTCTTCACGACTAGAATACTGACTCACCAGTAAGCCGCGAAAAATCTCTGATTGAGCTCGTGACTGGGGCTTGTGAATGAGCTAACCCGCGACTTAGTCGCCAAAACAGGGCAACACTATTTTTTGAAAAAAATTTCACATTTTTGTAAAAGCAAAGTACTATCCAAAAACAAAACAAAATACTCAAAAATCTTTTTGTGTTTGACCAACAAAGATTAAGCATGTGAAAATACATTTAATCAAGTACAATCACACAAATGAATATGGCATTCATTGAACATAGACTTGTGTGTTATGTGTGGATATCAAAAATGAGATAGTCCTTAGTCCAATGTGGAGCTTCAATGATCAATTCAATCAAGGCATACACAACTAGCACTAGATAATGTGACCTATCTCAATTATAGAAGCATGCATATATGACCTCCCACAAGAACTTGATAACAATTCTTTGAAGTTTTTCATTTGGCTCCATATTCAACATATCATTTGCCATTTTTGAGCAAAGAAACTCTCATTGTGAGATAGATGCCTGAAATTTTTGATATTTCAATTAATGAGTTAGCCTTTGGTCTTTTTGGGCATCTTTCATACATTTTATTTTGGTCGCTTTCCCTTTTCCTAGTCAAATACTAGTATGTGCGATACACTTTTGCAGCTCTATATCTCTTTTCATTTAGAGAGCTCTTCTAAAGCATAAAAATAATGAGTGGAAAGATATATAGGCATGAGTCTATGCATGTCTCAAGATCAACAAAACCATTCACTAATCATTCACGACAAGGTTGAAGATCTATTTACAACAATCACATAGATTTCAGAATTTCTTCCACAATGATATGAGTGCATGAGAGACAAGTTAAGCTCGTTAAATGCACAAAGCCATTAGTACAAAGGTACAAGGCTAAACATGTTTTGAGACAAAAACACAACAAAGTGATCAAACTTTTTGGATTTTCAACTTTTTATGTGTTTTTGGATTTTTGACACGAAAGCAGTAGAAGAATGATCAAAAACAAGAAAGATGTAAAAGCATTTTAAACACAAACAAACCACAAATTAAACAGATACTCAAAAGCACAACGCAATATAACCAATCATATCCACAAAGCATTGGAAGAATTGATGCATGGACATGTTCTAATACTTATGCATGAGTACCCTTTGTTACCCACACGTCACGTGCGTTTGGGGTGATATCCTTGACGGATCGAGTACGAGAGTTAGGACTTTCAAACCTCCTGTTGAAGCTCTCCAAGCAAGTGGTGAAGGCGCCAATCATTTTCATCACGTCCGTCATTCCGGAATCATAGTTTTGGCTCCTTGATTGCTCACCACCCCAAGACCTCAAATCGTTTCTTCTTCCTCGAGACCGAGGTACACTTGCATTGTTGTCTGCTCTTAGCTTTTGACAGTTTGGTCTAGTGTGTCCTTGCAATCCGTAATAGTGACAAATATAGTTTATTCTAGGACCCTGCTGCTGTCTTGGGAGAGATCTTCCTCTAGCTCCAAATCTGACTTCAGATTGATTTCGGGATTTGTAAAACATCCGTTGATTAGCCACATTTTTTTTCTTTTCAGCCTCAACTATCTCTAGAGAAGACTTATCAACAGCCGTCTCTTTGTTTTTCATAAACTTTACTTCCTTGGTGACTTTGGCTGATGAGCTACTCCCTCCGGTATATCCCAACCCGGACTTGTCTGAGGCATGTATTTGAGATGAAATAACTTCATCTAGCTTCCTGGAGGAGACCCTATCTACCTTGGCATGAGCTTGTACTACCTCTTGCTCGAGAAACCTCACCTTCGTGTAAGCTTCTGATAGCTCACCATTAAGTACTTCAATCTCACACTTTGCCTCCTTATATCTAACCAGTAGGCTTTTGAAATCTTCCTCAGCTCTCTTCATTTTCTTCACGGCTGCCTTTGCCACCTTTGTATACTCTCCTGATTTCTCAAGAAGTATCACGTAATTCTTTTGAAGGCTGGATGCGTCTTCTTCTTCTTCTCCTTCTGATTCTTCAACAATCCCAATGGACTCCTCATCAGAACATTCACTCAGCTCATTCACAAGAGTACTCAAATCATCTGAAGATCCCACATATGTAATGGTCATGAATGCTGAGTAATTTCTTCTCCGTCACAACTTTCTTCAGAGTCAGATTTTGATGAGTCTGAGTCACTTAAAGTAGTGGCATAAACCTTTCCTTTTGACTTCAAATAATTTGGACATTCCTTTTTGAACTGTCCATGTCCGTTGCACTCGAAGCACACAATGTCCGAAGGAGATTGAGACTCCTTCCCTTCTTTCCTCGTAAACTCTTTCTTATCACCTCTTGAAGATGAAAATTTCCCTCTATTAAATGGTTTTCCACTGCCCTTCATCTTCAGAAATTTTCGGAAGTTCTTTACAAGATATGCCACTTCATTGTCCACTCCATCTTCTTCGGAGGGATCATCCATTCTTTCGGTGATGGTTTTGAGAGCAAATGATTTACTCATCTTGTGTGAAGGCAGTCCCAGTTCATATGTTTGGAGAGACCCAATCAGCTCTTGAATTTTGATCTCATCCAAGTCTTTACTCTCCTCTATGGCTATGACTCTTGCTCTAAAACTTTCAGGCAAGGACCTCAAAATTTATCTCACCACCTTAGTATCTTCAATCTTCTCACCAAGATTAAGTTTAGCAATGACAATTTCGTTGAGCTTCCCATAGAATGAATCAAACGATTCATCTTCACCCATCTTAAGCTCTTCAAATTTGGTGGTAAGCATTTGAAGCTTTGTGTCCTTCACTTTCTTAGTCCCTTCATAAGTTGTCTCCAAAATTTCCGAAGCTTCTTTGGCCACTGTCATGTGAGATATCCTGTGGAATTCATCAAGAGACATAACACAGAAAATAGCATTTAAAGCTTTACTATTTGCATTAGCTGCTGCAAGAGCTGCCTTATCCCAATTGGCCTTAGGAGCCTCTGGTTTAGTCCAACCTATCTCAACCGCATACCAAACGGTATCTTCTATAGAGCATAAAAATGCTCTCATTCGGACTTTCCAAAAAGCATAGTTATTACCATCAAAAAATGGTGGAGCAGTGAGAGATTGAGACCTATCCATCTCATCAAGGGGTTAAGGATCACACCTAGGTATTAAAACCACAACAAGTGTACCCGCTCTGATACCAAATGAAAGTTTAATATGGGTATGAAATACCCTTGAATGTTTAGACCTCCAGATACAAAAATACCAATTCAAGCTTTATATCAAACAATTAATGTGCGGAATATGATAATAAACTTATAACAAAATTGATAAACCAATCTAAGCCAAATATAAAAACATCCACAGCAGTAAATATAAGGCAAAGATAAAAGAAAGAGAGATGCAAACACACGGACAACACACGATGTGTTATCGAAGAGGAAACCGAAGTTCTCGGCGTAAAACCTCTCCGTCGCCCTCCAAGCGGTGATAAAATCCACTAAAGAATATAGTTGGGATACATGAACAGCAGAAGACCCTCCAAGCCTAATCTACCCAAGTAACTAAGTCCTCCAAGCTTCTTGCTCCAACGAGGTTACGCCGAACCTATTTCTTCTTTAGCTTGCCGGATTCCGCTACTTGACCATAGCATCAACCAATGTATATTGGTTCCTTCCTAAACTACTTCCCTAAGCACCAAATGGACCTTCTCACAGACGTGGGTGTGGTGAGATAAAGATTTAGTAAATAATCTCTCAAATGTATGACAATGGAGAGGAAGAGAGTAGAGGAATTTGTAGAGTCTCTTTAGATGAAGATTGGGGATGAGGCAATCTTGTTTTTCTCTAGGGTTTTCTCTCTCAAAATTCTCTCTAGAAACTCTCTCAATATGATGGGTATAAGGGTGTATATATAGTAGAGTGAAAAGGGAATGCAAAACGTCAGTTTTTGCCAAACAGGGCAAGTTGGCGACTTGGTTTCGCGGCTTGTCCAAGTCGCAAGTTCAAGTCGCGACGTAACGGCCTGGCCAGACTGGAACTTTTGTCCTGTAGCGTGACAGCTGACGCGACCCTTCAACTTCCCAGTGTGCCTCTCACGTGCCAGCTTTTGGCGGCTTGCCAGTCGCGATCCACCCGCGAGCCCTAGCCGCGAACCTCTGTTTTTCTTGCACACTCTTGAGCTTTTCTTCACAACTTCTCACACACTACCCTTACAATTTTTCCACCTAAGTACAAGGTTACTAAGTACTAAATTACAAGCAAATTGGTCACGGAATAAAGCCAATTAAATGGTTGATTAAATTCAACCTTACAACAACAACAAAAAATCCTAATTAAAACGTCTCATTTAAGTTTGGAGATAAACTTTTTCCAATGTTTAATTATTTGCATAAAATTGGGAATGGTATTGAGGCAAGGGATGACTGAAGGATGAGGCCTTCATCCTTGCCTTGCATAGTTTTTTCTTTGCCCTGTTCTTGTCCCGCCTTGCATAATGGGGCAAACTGTCTTGCCCCTAATCTTGCCCTTCCCAATAAAACTCTACTTCATGTTAATCCATTTCACCTCAATCCACACTTGTTACAATTTTTTTTTATATATAACCCATTCAATTAATATAAATATACTTTTTTATGTGAATATAAATATACTTGAAATTACTATTTAATTGATGACATCAAATCAAACTAAGTGCATATAATCATAAAGAGAAACCATTTCTTAAAATTCTCTACTATAATCAATTTACCATTTTTAGGCATATTGATACTCTAAAATCAACATCCAAACCATATAAGTTGAAATTGTTCAAAAGTTTAGAAAAATTAAAGAAAAATGTCCACACACCCCCTAAACTTTTATTTTGGCAAATTTACTGAAACTATACACTTGTGCCAAATCACCACATCTGTTAGCTTGGTGTTAAAATTCTAACAAAGTATGCACGTGAGACATACATGATCATGATGTTTAAAATACCCAAAAAATAATAATAATAATAATAAAAACTAAGAGGAGATTTTTTTTTTTTTTTTAAGGAACTAAGAGGAGATCGAGTGAAAGGTTTTGAGTTAGAGAGACGATTGGTCAGAATTTAGAACCACCGTGGCATTTCTCCCTCTGTGCCTGAAGTCTTTGTCTTGCCTTCCATGGTCCCGCGGCACTGTTCAACCGCATATATGGATCTCTTGTTCGATAGCCATCATGTTACTGATATTTGCATTCCAAAGATTTTTCAAGATGTGTTTGTTTCAGGAGTCTATTTTCCTACAATGAAGTTTGATTTACAAGGTTGGAATGTCAGATTTCACTGATGTTTTACCTTTCAAGCATTATGTGGACGAATGCCTTGGGATCTATATTCAACAATCAGACCAAAATCCAACCCTAATAGCGATTAGCAAAGTCCCCCAATAGATATTAATAATCTTTACCATTGTCTTGCCTTCCATGGTCCCGCGGCACTGTTCAACCGCATATATGGATCTCTTGTTCGATAGCCATCATGTTACTGATATTTGCATTCCAAAGATTTTTCAAGATGTGTTTGTTTCAGGAGTCTATTTTCCTACAATGAAGTTTGATTTACAAGGTTGGAATGTCAGATTTCACTGATGTTTTACCTTTCAAGCATTATGTGGACGAATGCCTTGGGATCTATATTCAACAATCAGACCAAAATCCAACCCTAATAGCGATTAGCAAAGTCCCCCAATAGATATTAATAATCTTTACCAGCCCAACAAAGAAAACTACCAAAACCCACCAATCCAATTCTAGATTCCAAGAACACACATAATTAAATTCCACCAAATTCATCTCAAAACTCTTTTCTTTTCTTTTTTTTCTTTTTTTTTTCTTTTGTGTGTGTGTGTAAAAAATTAAATATAAATTCATTCAATCAAAAACTAAATAAATAAATTTATTTAAAAAAAAAAAAAAAACCTCTTTTTGTTTGGGTTTCTTAGGGATCAAAGTCTGAGGATCTTCATAGGCGTAATCCCCTATATCT
Source organism: Quercus suber (assembly GCF_002906115.3). Lineage (NCBI taxonomy): Eukaryota > Viridiplantae > Streptophyta > Magnoliopsida > Fagales > Fagaceae > Quercus > Quercus suber. The sequence goes on along the minus strand of NW_027069513.1, from coordinate 1,680,933 downwards.
AGATCCATCATAACCTCCTTAAATTGAAACTAACTGGATTTAGAGAGATTTGAGACTTTTTTTTTTTTTTTTGGGTGTAAGGTGCAGATCCAAATACATGAATGGACAGCATTGTCGGACATAGATAGCAAGATGGACTTCCGGCGCCGGAGGGAAGGATGCCATGATGGTTCCAATTGATCATCTCTCTCTCTCTCTTTCAAACACTTTTCTCACTCTCCTTCCACTCCGTTCAGATTTCAGATTTAATTTTTTAAGCATCACGTGTCTCACATGCATATTCTGTCACACATGCGAATATTCTGTCAGAATTTTAACATCAGCATAACAAATGTGGTGATTTAGCACATATATATATAGTTCAAGGAGTAAATTGGTCTGTATCAAAAAAAAAAAAAAAAAAAGAGTAAATTGGTCCAAATAAAAGTTTAGGGAGTGTAATGGCCACCAACTTAAGGTTAAGGGTGGCTACACTGGCCCTTGTACAATCTGTTTCCCACAACTGTTACCTTCAAAAAAATGGTAAACGTAATCTTATGTAGATTGATGACCATTGTGAGTTACCTAACAAAAAAAAAAAAAAAATACAGGTTTCAAGGAGTGGGATGGACACACCCTTTGAATTGGTGGAGGCTAAGGTTTAGCCCCGCCAGCCACCATGAATCTCCTTGTGTGGAACTGTCAGGGGCTTGAGAACCTGGGAATAGAGAGAGAGCTTGGAGATATAATCCGAACAAAAGATCCCTCTATTGTATTTATAGCCGAGACATGGGCAGACAAAGCAAAACTAGAGATCATACAGAAATAGTGACTTCGAAGACAAGTGGTTGGTTCCAAAAGAAGGGCATAGAGGTAGCATTGCACTCTTTTGGAAAGCCTCGATCAACATAGTAGTGGTGGACTTATCAAACTACTACATTGATTGATAAAGATACAGACAATGAATGGCGATTTACAAGTTTTTATGGGGAACCAGATACCTCAAGAAGGTTTAGCTTGGGATAGTCTCAGAAATTTAAATTACCATCCTAATGTACCGTGGCTATGTGCAGGAGATTTTAACGAACTCATTAGGCAAGATGAGAAGAAAGGTGGAGCAACCCGAAGCCATGGACAAATGCAATTGTTCAAGGATGTAATAGATGAGTGTGGCTTTATGGACCTTGGCTATATGGGTACTCGTTTCACCTGGAGCAAACACTTTGTGGATGGACATTCAATATAGGAAAGACTAGATCGCAGCCTGGCTAAAAATCTGTGGTTCATGAAATTTCCTGGATCCATTGTTAATCATCTCCATTGCAATTCTTCAGACCATTGCCCATTATTGATTAACCTATCCCTTTTGAGTCACCACCACAAAAGCGGCCCTACAGATTTGAAGAAATGTGGCTATTAGATGAAAGATGTGCTGAAACCATGGAAGCCTCATAGTCTTCTTCTCAACACGGAATTAGTGACAGTAGTATTTTGAAGTGAGCTGAGACTTGTGGGAAAAATCTAGCATGGTGGAATCGAAACTTTTTTGGGAATGCAAGAAAGGAGTTGGATAAGAAAAGGTCATTACTAATACAAGCCAAAAGTGTTGCANATTCACCCAAATCAAGTTAGCATATGCTCGATGTGGAACTCAACACACACCTACACAACACATACTTAAACAATATCCATTCAATTTTTGACATTACAATCTCCCTTACGGAAAAGAGCTAGTCAATCTGCACTGTACCAAAAAATGACTAGTATAGTCACAAATAAGGCTCCCTATAATTGATAATAAAGCTTAGATTAATCTGATAAATGCCCGATATCGTCTCAATTAATACACACCCACATAATACATACTCAAAAACTTTCCAATTATTGAGAACTCTACCATATATGTAAACATATGTTAAGAAAAAACCAAGATAGAGAATAGATGGAAAAAAGAGTCCCAGAGATGAATTGAAAAATAGCATTGATGCCATTGACAATCAAAACAAGCACTCCATCTGGCTGCTTGAGAAATCCATAAAGTCTACAAACATGTCCTCAATATTGTGGTTATATATGGAAGACCCTTATAATTTTCAGTTGGTTTCTTCTTTACCACTAGCAAAAAATCATAATTTGTTTGTTACCCAAACGTCATTAAGCTCCTGCTTCTAATCAATTTTTTAATCTATTTTGAATCAATTTGAATACTTGAAATGAATTTTACGTTTTTTATGATTATTATTATTTGGAAATTAGTAAATTGCATCACCTGAATCATGAATGGCTTAGAATAAATATATATTATAGTCCTTGGTGTTAGAAAACCACGATATTTCATAGTATTAGGGAACAACATGGTTTATGTAGTTAAGATAATACGTTAATATATAATATTCTAACAAGAAGGATCCATAAATGGCCTAAACAGATACAAAACAAACACACCAAGTATATATAGGCAAGGTTTTTAAACCCGGACCGGACTGTATGGTCCGGCTGGGAAAACCTCAAACCGTTCAGAATTACGATTCGTTTAACATCAACAACCTCTTCAGGCAAAAAAAGTAAGGACCCGTATGAACTGCGGTCCGATCGCTCGATTCTGTGAACCGTGAGCGATTCCAGTGGTTAAGTCATAGCTATTTTTATTAAAAAATAAATAAAATCATTACAAACTCACAGCACCAAATCACCATTGTTGAAGCTTCAACCATAACATTCTGTCAAACGTTGAACTCGCATCAATGTTCTGGATAGTTTTAGGCGGAAATTTCTTTTCGGCAATGAGAGCTTATGCGAATTTTTTTTGACAAAAATAAAAGAAAAGAAAAGAAGAAGAAAAGAGCAGCCACTACACGGTGACAATGTAATGCTTTGCAAGAGTTTTTGACCAAAAAAAAAAAAAACATGATTGTTTTCGTGAGTGAAACTGAGGAGGCAGAGGAAGAGTTTTGTGAGGACTAAGGAGATTTGTGAAGAAGAAAGAGTGAAGAGGGTTCATCAAAAAAGAGAAAGAGGGAACACTGAAGAAATGTGTAGGCAACTAGGCATTGGGAAAGTAAAAGAGGCATTGGGAAGGTAAAATTTTTAAATGGGTAGATGAGAAAAATTTAAGATATTAGTAAATAAATAAAAGAAAAAAGAAATAGATAAAGATGTAGAATTATAAACAGTGGAGGAGATAAATCAATCAATCCAACGGTGGAGAAAAAATGAAGAAAAAATAAAAGAAACAGAAAAAGGAAAAACAAATTGTACTTAGGCAATTTGAAAAGGTGAAATGCTACATCCACAATATTTTTACAACAAATTAAGAGAGGTTAGTTATTATTGGTTCAAATTTAAATTTAGCACTGAAATTAATTTTTTAACTCAACAATAACAACCTGCCACTTATGATTTGTTGTAAAAATGTTGTTAATATATATTTTCTCTTTCAAAAGTATAAGAAATTTAGAAGAGGAATGAGATGTCCACAGTATTTTCATAACAATATTATAGTGGATGATATAATAAGTATAAAACTTTTATACTCATTATATCATCCATTATAATATTGTTATATACTTATTTATTTGTTTATTTATTAGGTTTGCTTAAGATTTAGTATTTTTTTATGTGTCTTATGAAAATTATGATATGAAAAATATATTTGAAAGATAAATCTCATATTTATTTGGAGACTATTTTAGCTAATTTTTCTATTTTTACTAATTTAATGTATTTATTTATATTTAAAATAATTATTAAATTAATTATGACGTTATCACGGTTCGACCTCGGTTCGACCTCAAAAATCTTGAACCTCTTCCTTTAACGGTTCAATGAACGGTCCAGGTTTCAAAACCTTGTATAGAAGTGGCTGGATTTTAAGAACAAAAACCAATCATGTGGCAAGGTTAAATGTTATGGTCTTCAAAGACCTATACAAGATAGAGGTGGCCTACTTACAAGGCCAAAAACCAATTAACGAGGTTGGTTGGTGGAGTAATTATAGGATTATACAATTTCCTTAACTATTTTATATGGCACATTGTTGTCTGTCCAATTCTTCTATCTTATTTTTTTGCTTCACCTTATATTCCACCAATAAAAATTTGTCATATATTCACATAATTAATTAAATACTACCATTAATTAATAATAGTAGTATTAATAAGTCAATAATAGTAGTATTTAACTAATTAGGTAAACATGTGATAAGTTTTTATTTGTGAAATATAGAGTGGAGCAGGAAGAGTGAGATAGAAGATTTGAATTCCATTGTTGTTGGTTGTCTGCCACTTTCTCATAAACCCACCATTCACATTTTGCCAAATTAGAGTTGTGGCCTAAAATGGTGTAGTCCTAGATTTTTTTTTTGGTTCGAGACCTTGATGGCTTATCACCTTGGTAGTCCTAGCCTTAGAGAGGTCTAACTGCAATTCAAGTCCTATAATCTTGGGTCAGGCCTAGGCCTATTGGGTTGCACGAGCCCACCCCCTTTAGGCCTTCATAAATTTAAATTGCAAATATTATATGATACAAAGGTAAATTTTATTTTATTTTATTATTATTATTTTTTTGGAGAAACACAAAGGTAAAATTTGTGTTACATTTTATTCCAAATTCTTAACTAACCAAACTCTTGAAAGGAAGGATAACGCATACAAAGACAATTTTGTTGGACTCTAACATATATTTATACCAAATCAAGGTTGATGCTTCTCTCCAACTTCAACATCATCAATAGGGGCACAATTGTGGTGTAATTCACGTGGGCCGAAAGAAAGTGTCTGTGTGATCTTTGGCATGCTGTTCTGTCTATTAATCTGCTGCTTTGGCATGCTGCTGCCTTTATTAAGGCTTTGATTTTTCAGATTGATCTCTTGATCGTTTGCTTGCATCTCAATGGCTCCTTTAACAAGCTCAGTTGGACTTTCTTCTCGCATTACATCCCTTGATTTAACTGACATCTTTGACTTGTTCTTGTAAATTGTGTAGAGGATGAGTTGAGTTGCACCCAACACAAAGCCTATTGCATTTGGCACCTGAAATAACTGTTTGATTAAATTTTTTTCCCATATATATGCATAGAGATTGTGTAATTAATTTATTTATGAAGATCTTTTTATCTTGGTAATATCAATGAAAATAGAAATTTACAAGTTTGCAAAATGTCTAAATTTGTTGAAATGAGTGGAAAAACAAATTTATTATCAGAAAATGGAGGGTTTGAAGTGATTTTATTGACTAAAGAGTAGTGTGCCTCCACTTCACTTTGCTCTCTTACGCCTTGTCCATAGAAACAAAATTCTTTTCATTTCACTTAAAATGGTTAAGATTTTATTTTATGGATTTGAAAGTGTATTAAATTTGTAATATTTAATCCGTAGTAAAATTGATCTATTTTAAATCTATTAAGTGCTATATTTTACAATTTATTGGTGCGAGGGTCTAATTCCATGGTTGCTTGTAATTATAAATGTTTTATTATAAAATCTTCCTATACTTATTAAGAGATTAAAACAGGAATAGAAAGATCATGGGTTTAATTTTGTTTAAAAAAAAAAAAATCATGGATCGACTTAGATAAATAAAAGGACAAGAAAAGTTACTCCGACAAAGAAGTCTTTGATGAGCACAGAATAAATACACCATATGCCTGCATTGAGAAATAGGAAAAATGAAAGGGAAAATAGCATGTACTCCACACTCTTGGTCTTTATCACTGTTCTCTGTCATAAATTGAACAAAAAAAAAAAAAAAGATTAATTGGTGTCAATTAAATTATAAAAGACTAGAAGTAGAAAAATCAAGATAAAAGAGTATTATATATATTTACCACATAGAAAACACTTTCATAAAAACGTTAAAATAGCTAATTGATTTATGTGTGTGGGTAAATGAACTGGACTGGATTGGACCAAATAGACTAAAATGGACCAAACTAGATCAAACATGATTGAAATGAGCCAAAGTGGACCAAAATGAACCAACTGGACCATATTAGCATATATATATATATATATATGGAGAGAGAAGGAGATGATGGAATAATAACATTTGGTGACGAAATAATTCGTCACCTAATATGAAAAAAAGGGTCTAGGAGACGAAATATTTCATCACCAAATATGGTTGAATTAATAAATAAATAAATAAATGGGTTCTTTGACAAAATATTTCGTCACCAAATATGCTAAATTAAAAAAAAAAAAAAAAAAAAAAAGGTTTTGGCGACGAAATATTTCATTGCCAAATATGATTTAATAAAATAAAATACATTTGATGACAAAACTATTTTATCGTTGAATCATGTATTTAGTGAGGAAAACATTAGTTGACAAAATGGTTTCGTCACCAAATTTTTTTTTTTTTTTTTTGAATAGTCAGACCTTTTGGCGATGAAATGTCTCGTTACCGGGACTTTTGGCTATGCAGTATACATGAAGAAACTAATTTCATTGCCCCAAAAAAAAAAAAAAAAAAAAATTCATTGCCAAAAACCATAGGCAACGAAAATAGGACTAATTTTCATCACCAAAAATACATTTTGTTGTAGCTCTAAAGAAAGAGGATGCTTCGGCACCCCATTCAATACATATTGCTAATATTTTTATGATCATTTTTTTTAGTGAAACTATGACCAATTACAATTTTTTTTAGAAGAATATTTTATTGCATTTAATTTGATAATTATAATGGAGGAGAGAGAAATTGAACCCTAAATGTCATGAACACACCAGGAAGTACCAACCAATTGAGCTATAATGTTCTTACATTGTTGGCAACAAATAATATGTATAATGAGTGAAGAAGCATACCATGGATGAAAGAGGTGATGCATACATGGCAATGGTTATTCCAGCACATAAGATTCCAACAAAGATCAACTGTATGCTATTATCATGAATGGCTAGAAGAGTTATTGCAATTACCGACCCAGGAAGGCCGACATTGAATACAGCTATTGTATTTGCAATCTTAATCTGAAATATTACATTGGTAACTTTGTGTTAATTAAAAAGAAATAATCTCAGTAATGATAGAAATTCACTCATAGCAAACTTTTAATTTTTTAGTACAATCATATCATGCTCAAAAAAGGAAAAAAAAAAAAAAAAGGATTTTTTAAAACGTAATAGTTTGACAAAAGCATACTATTTAAAAACTGAATTATGCATCCATATGACTTTTCCAATTTATTCGGGGTTCACAAAAGTTCCTCAAATTCATGGGTATAATTGTTTTATTCTGCAACATCAAAATTTTTGGTTTAACTTGTTTATTCTCAAACAGACATGCCTGACATTGAGCGCTAAAACAACTTTTTGTGTGTGTGCGTGTGTGTGTAAAAGGCGCATATATGGGTGCTCTCTGTGCTATGATTATTCTATCTCTTCATCTCACAGTTCACACACACTAGGAATAAATCTCTTAGAGTGACCCCAAAATGCTAACTAAGAGTTTTAAATCTACGTCATCATGTATCTCATGAGGCCTTGAAATCACTAGACCAATACTATGGGGTTAGCACTACAACACAATTAACCATGCATATATATATGAGTGATGCATGGGAACTCTATGCTCTACCATGTATGTAAACATATTTTAAGAGAAATCAAAAATATATTAATATCACCTTCTTATCAGGGGGAGCATAGATGAGAAAAAGAGCCACATAGATGAATTGAAAAACAGCACCGATTCCATTGACAGTCAGAACAAGAAATCCATCTGGCTTGAGAAGTCCATAGAATGTCCACAAACATGTGCTCAATAGAGTGGTTATATATGGAAGAACCTTATAATTCTCAGTTGATTTCTTCTTCACCACTTGCGAAAATGTCTTTCTATAGGGAAAAAAAAAAAAAAAACCGATAATTTGTGTCTCTCCCAAATGTCATTAAGCTCCTGAATCTAATCAATTTGTTAATCAGTTTGAACGAACGCTGGAATTTTTTTTTTTTTTTTAGAAAATAGTAAATTTTAAGCATCATGCATGTCTGTGTGTTCTAAATCCAGTACAACAAAAGAAAGCATACTTATGATGCCACAAGCTTACCGATCAGATTATTGGAGCATTTTGTTCCCTGGATGATCTTCTTGATTGTGCAACAATGAGAAATGTTGTATTTATTTAATTGTATAAGTCCAATTACTTGTAACAACTTTAAAAGGGCTTGGAAGTATCAAAGTCTTTTATACCAAATGAGGTTAAGAAGTGAAGAAAGGAAACTCTTTTTAACCATTTCAAAACCTTCCTCGTTGAGCTTTTGGTATTGCTTTCAGTGTAATCAAGCATGTCCACATAACTATTGATCCACTTTTAATATTAAAGTCTAAACCAATTATAAGTCATCTTCTCTGCTTACTTCAGTAGTTCCTATAGTCTAATAAAGAGATCACAAAAATCATTGTATGCCTTACATTGGAGATGTGAAAACCAGTACAGAAATTATATTGCCTGCAAATAAATTGCAAGAAAAATAAAATCGTTGAGCAATTCTTCATTGGAAGAAAATTGAAAACAAAATCAAAATAAGGCCAGAGACTGAGAATCCAAGAAACAACCATTGAGATAATTTTTAATAGAGAAAATAAACCAACCGATAATGCCAATGATGAAGCTCAAGCTAGCCATGCAAGCTAGAGTGGAGTTGCTGAAGGAATGAAGAGATGGTGTGATGGGGGTGTATGCATGAGAAGAAGAAAAGAAGGCGTTGGTGTCTATTGTAGATGATGATAATGATGGAGGGGATGATATAAATTTTGCTTTTATAGATTCTAAAATGTGTAGAAATCAAGTAGAAGTTGCCACGTTTAAACTTTTAACTTTGTACTTAGTTTGTAGTTATTATTTGTGGGCGGACCACCATTATCTTCTGCCATGCACAATTTTTCCATCCTATGTTTTTGGGTTATTGGAAAAGTTAGAATATTGATTATCATTTGTAACATTTTTCATCATCTTGGAATATAAACAAAAACGAGAACATATGCTCTATATCCATTAAGAAGAAGAAGAAGAAGAAAAAGTAAATTTCTCATAAATATTTGAAGTAATTGGGTCTTGAAATAATAGTCTTTTTTATCATTTTCATATTAAGAGATTTTATTATACCTCTGTGTTCAATATTAACAATTTTTTTCAAAAAGTTACATGGTTTTGATTCAATGATTAGGTTGTATGTATAAATCAACAAATGGAACAAGTGAAATTAAAGTATCCTATTAACAAATGTATGTAATTCTTCTCTTATATGTGTATATGTATGTGGGATCCACATGTATATGCACATCGCTTTTATAAATGTTTTCATTACATTAATATCACTAAAAAAAAAAAGGAACCGGCCCACATATATGGGTCTGGGCTTGTGTCCAGAGCCAGTGGCTAGTAGACTCGTTAAGATACGGATATGTGTCCACATCGCAACGTGTCCAGTGGCACTAACCACTGGACAAGTTTCCCCCCACATATATATAAGTATGTAAATTGGCACATCTAGTGCCAACTGGTGAAAGCCCAGATCAGTTGAGAAAGCAACTTTCTTTCATTGACATGATCATAAGGGACTCATAGTAATACATGAAGAGACATATAATGGAATAACTTTTTAATTGGATTGTATTGGCTTCTCAATGCACATATTATTCTCGTTAATTATTATTATCATACTTTTTAAATGGGATAAATAAGTATGTGAGTGCGGGTAAAAAAGGAACCTGGAGGTTGAGGTCACAAAGAATGAGACATCTACTTGCCAAGAGGAGACACGTCTTGTTACTTTCTTTTGCCTCCCCCAGTGTGATGATGATATGAATTTAAATTTCAAACATTATGCTTAGTACTGTGAAAGTTACTGATCTTGTGGTGAACAACACATGGAAGGAGTAAAATAATATATTACATATTAAAGGACGTAAGAAAAGCACTATTCCAGTAATCTCTAATAAGAGAGATGGAATGTGATGTACTGGCAAACCAACTTATTCCAAAATTGGAAAAGCCGTAGGAAAGATATATATATATATATATATATATGTCAACAAGAGAGGAATTGAATGTCCAACCCATGATCTTTAATTTGGTGATCACTTAAAATTTGACTTCAATGATTGACGAAGGTTGCAAGGGATTGACAACACTCGCTCTCCTTAAGACTTAACCTTGGGATGGTGGCCTATGAGAGAGAGTTTTATTATTATTATTATTATTATTATTATTATTATTATACGAGATAAGAATGATTTTATGGAATTGCTTTATGAAGCCAAACTCTTATAATATGTGAGACCTAGAAAGTAAAAGGCACTTTATTTGGGATGTATCTGTGTTGGACACTTGGCAATTTGCATTCATTGAAGTGAACATATATGTCTTCTTCTTGTTCATGTTGTTGCAAGTACATATTCTCAAATTGAAAAAAATGAATTTTTTTTTTTTAATAATCAAATTGAGTGGAAATGGGCATATAGGATGATCTCAAACAAACAAACCAGCAAAAAAGAAAGAGAGTACATATTCTCAAGAAAACAAGCAACCCAAACATCTAAGCAACCACTTAGTGAGTGGTTGGATAGGAATTATAATTCCTGTGTTTGTGTTTTTGCATTTCTTTTTTTCTTTTTTCTGCTATTGTTTTTGACTTTTCAACCCTTTCACTATTCACTTTTCAACCTGTGCACTGTTCACAGCAAAATAAGTGATGGAGTGCACGCTAGTGGGTTTCGTGCACTGTTTACAGGACCCACAAATTTTATTTTTTAGCAACTTTTTCATTAAAAAGAGTCCCACGGTACTATTCACACATTTAAAAATTATTTTGTTATAATGTTTTCAGTTTTAGTTTTCAGTATTCAACAAAGGTGCGGTTTGGATTGCGCGTCTACGTCTGGCATTTTGGTTCTCCTTTTTCTTTTTTTTTTTCAAGCCGCTTATGTTGACTTTCAAAGACAAATTTTACTGTTATAAACAGTATATGCATTGTTTACCCATTGTACATATATTGTTCATGTATTTAAAATATGAAAAATAAGTTTCACAGTACTATTCACATATTTAAAAATTATTTTGTTACAGTATTTTCAGTTTTCAGTTTTCAATTTTCAGTTTCAGCAACAATAAGTTCAATTCAAACGGATAAGTTGTATCCAAATGAACCCTTAAAGAATTAATTTAACTCTCAATTTTGTGTGTATAAAACAAGTGCTATTTACATACTTTTAATATAGGACAATTGGTTAATATAAGTTTTCTTTTGTTAATTACAGGAGTACAATTTGGTTATGACATCTTAAAGGAAGGCACAAAGCTACAAATTAACCTCGAGAATACAAAAAACAACGTATACCTCTCAAAAATTTTCATATTTCACTGCACACATACCTTGAGATTTATTCATGATTTCTCAACAAATGTTTTCGGAGATTGTGTTAAGCAGAGATAATTCACTTCGATATTTTTCCCCTCAAGAAGTAAGACACATGAGAGAATTGATTTTGTGTGGTTTATATGGGCTTTAAAACCATTGAAAATTTTTAAATTTCACATATCTCTCATCAGGCAAAAAATTGGAGGGAATGTGAAGATTTCAATAGAAGGAATCATTTCTCAACATAAAAAAAACGCACGAGAATCAAATCCTTCCAACCGTTCTATCGAGAATAGGAAAAATGAAATTGGGAATAGACTTGGGGCAAAATTGGGACCCAACGTAATCACAGAAGATTGCAAGTGGAGGCACAACGTAATTGAGGGGAAAAATAATAAAAATTTTAGGGTATTAGCAATAAGAATGAGTTAGAAATAAAAATGTTCTAAATTGTACACGTAAAACAGAATTTTGTACTACTATATATACAACTTCATACAAAAAAACGATTATGAGGCCTAGGCATTCTTAATTTCTTCCCTTTGATCAGCTCCATTAGATAAATTTTATCAAAAAAATTTCGGTAATATGTAATTTTGGTTTTTTGTTAAAAGAGCAATGGTTGCAGAGTTGTCACCATCATCAAATGAAAAGTGTGGAGATGTACTAAACAATGAGGAAGTTGTAGAAGCACGTTTCTGCACTTCTCATGTTCTAGGCGGCTCTTCAATAGTTCTTAATTTGTTTCTTCATCATGTGTACATTGTACAAGTACTATTGTATTCTCTTATATTCTATTCCAGAAAGCATAATGTTGGCAGATTCAGGCCCACCATTGAAACTAGATGCGCCTAAACACTGGTCAAGTTTGTATGATTGAAAATTTGAGCCGTATACCCTTTTTTTTTTTTTTTTTAAGGAAATTATGAGACAAAAAATTGTAGTTTTTAGTAACACATTTCCTAAATGTGTGACAAAAAAATATAATAGTTATCTTTCTTTTTTTAATATATATATTTTTATAATTTGTAAAAAAAAAAAGAGAAAAAACTAAGATAAAAAAAAATGTTAGAATTTCTTGTTTATTCCGATTCTAACTCACTAGAAATCCTAAAAGTCACGAAGTATATGATTTGGGCAAAAAACTCTTTTGGTCCTTGCATTTTGGGGTTGCTATTAATTTGGTATTTACATTTTGGTAGTAGTTAATTTAGTTTATATTATTGTTAACTTGCAATCAATTTTCATTAATGAGATGACGATAGAGACCAAATTACTGTAAGTTGAAAATAACATAAATCAAATTGATTGTTAGCAAAATGTAAGAATCAAATTAATAGTGACCCTAAAATTGAGGAACTGAATATTATTTTCTCATCAAAGGTAATGACAAAATTGAAATGTCAGTGCTATTGTGAGGTAGGAATACCTATTTACTCAAAAGAGAGAGAGAGAGAGAGAAAAAAAAAAAAAAGGTTTAGTTTTATTAGGAAGGAGTTTTGGACAACATCATTAATTGGTGGACTATTGGGATGTGGCAAGAATGGTGGGATTCTTCTATGAACTACAATGAATACAAACTCCTCCTCATATTAATGATGTCAATACAACTCTGTTGGTGTCGATTTTATAGCCCACCGCAGGAATAGGTAATTAAATCGAGAGTTAGTCATAATTAAAGGACCAAAAGTACGTATAAATAGAACAGGTTAAAACTCTTTTTTTTTTTTTTTTCCTTTATATATATGTTGAAAAAGATTTTTATTCTTGTTATGTTTAACATAATATTTGAATAAATCATATTATTATTTGGAAAAAAATTTTAAGATGTTCGAGACCTAGTGGAGATTGACGGAAATTTATTATGTTTGTACCTTCTATTGTTGCTTATATATGGGGAAATATGTTTAAGATGGTCTTTGAAGGAAAGAATCACTATTTTGAATCCAAATTCCTTTTCCCCAACTATACTTCTAATAATTCTGGATTTACATATAAAAAAGGACGAGGTTTAAATTAAAATTTGGTATGGAAATCATGTTTACTTGATAAAAATATCATGGACATGTTTAATTTGTTATATGTATATAAATATGTTTAATATTGGAATTATCTAATGAAAATAAAGAGTGAGCTTAAGGTTCAAGATGTTGGTATGTGATTATAATTCCAAGGCTTTCAAAAAGGGTGCCCATAATTGGATACCTACAATAATAAAAGAGAGTTCCATTCATCAACTTATCATGTTATTAAGTAGAGTGATATGAAGTGCTTGGAGTTTAATATGTTGTATAAGATTAACTTGGTTGGAAAATAATAGTTCCCTTTTATTAGGAAGAAAATAATTGATTTGATTATTTCATTAAGAGATGAATAGTGTAAGATGTGATATGAATGATAAATTTATGTAGAAGTTAATCTTTTGTAGAGGTAATTTGAAATAAGGATTCATATCCTTAAAGTGGTGTAAATATTAGATAGAAAAAGATGTTAAATGCAAATAATCCTACCTATGATGGAAAAGTTACTAAAATGTGTCTAGTAGAAGAAAAAATAGTTAGAGACAGTAAAGAAAAAAGACGAAGGATATTGTAACATTTTTGTAAGGTTGAATTTATTTAATCATGTGTTGGTTTTATTCCGTGCCAAATTTGCTTGTAATTTAGCAATTAGATACCATGTTCTTAGGTGGGAATCATGTAAGGGTAGTGTGTAAGAAAGTGTGAAGAAAACTCAAGATGTGTGCAATTCAAAGAAGTCTCGTGACTGGATCTCGCAACTAGTTTGCAACTGGCAAGTTGCTAGAATGACACATGTGAGAAACATGCAGGGGGAGCTGAAAGGTCTTGACAACTTGAGCATTACAGGACAAAATTTCTAGTCTAGCCAGGCAGTTAGCCCGTGACTCGTTCTAGTCGCTAGGCCAAGTCGCCAGAATGTTCTGTTTGTTGAAAACTGATCTTTCGCATTCCTCATACACTCTACTATAAATACCCTTATACCCACGAAATGTAGAGAGATTCTAGAGAGAATTTTGAGAGAGAAACCTTAAAGAAAAATAAGATTGACTTATCCACAATCTTCAACCTTTAATTCTCCAAGTTTCTCTACTCTCACCCTTTCCATTGACATATCCTTGAGAGGTATATTGAGCCAAATCCTTATCTCACCATACCCATATCAGTGAGAATGTATTTTGGTGCTTGGGACCTATTCAGAAGGGACCTATTCATTTTGGTTGATGCAATGGGCTATTGCGGGATTCGGTAAGCTAGAGAAGACAAAGTTCGGAGTAACCCTGTTGAAACAAGAAGCTTGGAGGGCTTAAGTGCATTGGGTAAATTATGCTTAGAGGGTCATTTACTATTCATGTATCCTAAGTATATTCTCTAGTGGATTATTGACTACTTGGAGGGTGGCGGAGAGTTTTTTCGTCGAGTACTTCGGTTTACTCTTCGATAACACATTGTCGTGTTATCTTTGTGTTTGCATCTTTCTTCCTTTTCTCTTTACCTTTTAATTACTGTTGTGTTAGTTATTAATTATGGTTTAGAGTGTGATACCAATTTGGTTATAGCTTAGATTTCATTTTCCGCATATATATATTGTTTGATTATAAGCTTGTGTTGGTATTTTTAATTTGGGGGTTTAAACGTTCATAGGTATTTTACAAACTATTTGAACTTTCAATTGGTATCAGAGTGGGTGCACTTGTTGTGGTTTAATTACCCAAGTGCGATCATTGACCCCTGTTGAGATGGATCGATCTGAATTTCTTAATGCTCATTCATATTTTGATGGAAGCAACTATGCATTTTGGAAAGTTTGCACAAACAAAGCTAGCAAAAAAGAGAGTACATATTTTCAAGAAAACAAGTGACCAAACTTCTAAGCAACCACTTAATGAGTTAATGTAACTTTCAATCTTGTGGGTATAAATACAAGTGCCATTTACTTAATTTGTATATAGGAAAACTGTTTAATATCAGTTTTCTTTTGTTAATTACGGAAGTACAATTTGGTTATGACAACTTTGACGCCTTAACAGAAGGTGCAAAACTACAAATTAGCCATGAGAATATAGAAAACAATGTAATACCTCTCAAAATTTTGCAAAATTCACTGCACACATACCTTGAGATTTATTCATGATATCTCGACAAATTTTTTTCGAGATTGTTTTAAGTAGAGGTTGTAAGGTTGAATTTAATCAACCATCTTGTTGACTTTATTCTGTACCAAATTTGCTTGTACTTTAGCAATTAATAACCATGTATTTAGGTGAGAATCTTGTAAAGGTAGTGAGTGAGAGAGTGTGAAGAAATGCTCAAGATTGTGCAAAGAAACAGGGACTCGCGACTGGATCTCATGGGTGGCTCGCGGCTTGCAGGTCACCAGAAGTTGCACACGTGCCAAGCATGCCAGAAGCTGAAGAGTCATGCCAGCTATTGCACTACAGGACAAAAGTCTCAGGCTGGCCAAGCCGTTAGCTCACGGCTTGAACTTGCGGCTTAACCTAGTTGCGAGGTTAAGTTGCCAAAACACCCTGTTTGGGAAAAACTGACTCTTCGCATTACATTCTCACTCTAGTAAAAATACCTCTCATTCCTACGAAATGTAGAGAGCTTCTAAAGAGAATTTTGAGAGAGAAACTCTAGAGAAAAATAAGATTGATTCATCCACAATCTTCATCTAAGAGACTCTTCAAATTCCTCTACTCTCTTCCTCTCCATTAATACATCCTTGAGAGGTTCTTGACTAAATTCTTTTCTCACCACTCTCACGTATGTGAGAAGTTCTTTTGGTGTTAAGGGAAGCAGTTTGAAAGGGACCAATGGTTATTAGTTGATGCTATGGTTTATAGCGGAATCCGAAAAGCTAGAAAAAATAAAGGTTTGGTGTAACCTCGTTGGAGTAAGAAGCTTGGAGGGCTTAGGTACCTAGGTAGATTAGGCTTGAAGGATCTATTGCTATTTATGTATCCCAGCTTCATTTTCTAGTGGATTATTAACCGCTTGAAGGGCGACAGAGAGGTTTAACGCCAAGGGCTTCGATTTCCTCTTCGATAATACATCAAATGTTGTTCTTGTGTTTGCATCTCTTTTTCCTTTATCTTTGCCATTTAATTACTGTTGTGGTTATGATTATTTATGGTTTAGATTGTTTATCAATTCTATTTTAGCTTATGTTCATGTTCCGCACATTTATTGTTTGATAATAAGCTTGAATTGGTAGTTTGTATTTTGGGGGTCTAAACGTTCATAGTGGTTTATACACTATTTGAACTTTCAATTGGTATCAGAGCTGGTACACTTGTTGTGGTTTAAATACCTAAGTGTGATCCTTGACCCCTCGTGTTTATTTGTCATGGATTGTGCTTTGTATGCCTCTTTGTATGATTTGGTTGGTAATGAATGTAACATGCCACGTGTTTGTGAAAATGCCTCTATAAGTAATAATCCTCATAATTGTAATGCTATGTTACATGAATCTTTGGATGTTGTTGATATTCCTAACATCAAACTCTTGAAGAAAAAGGCTAAGAAGTTTAATAAGGATTTGAGCAAGTTATTTTATGAAAATAATGATTTGATTGCTAAGCTCAATGAATCCAACAAATTGGTTGAAAAATATAAGATATTTGCTGAAAATTTTCTTGAAAAGCTAAAAGAGTTTGAATGTTTGAATATGGACTTGGATGCTAAACTTATTTTGTCTAACAAATTTGTTGATGAGCTAAAATGTAAGAATGAATCTCTGAAAATGCATGGCAATTGTTTGATTACTGAACCTATTGCTAAAAAGGATGAAAATATATGTTGCAATCATGTTGTGGCACCCGATTTTGTGCCTAGTGTGTGTTCTATCTCAAAGAACAAATCGGTGTACATTCCTCCACACAAAAGAAATCAAAAGGTGGAGAGAAAAGCTCTTAAGCCAAGGCCTCCGTTTAGGTCTCAATCTAAGGTTTTGAATGGATCTAAATTTGTTCCAACTTGCCACCATTGCGGTGTAATTAGTCATATAAGACCTCAATGCTCTAAGTTGAAGAGAGAACAAAACAATGTTGTTAAATCCCTTCCCAAAAAGCCTAATAGACCTAAATGCATTGTTTTTTACCATTGTGATACTTTTGGTCATCTAAGACCTCATTGCTCTAAGTTTCGTGCTCTTAAAAGAATCAAAAGAAAAGAGAAACTTGAGCTTCTTGAAAGTTATGCTAAAAAGAGTAAACTGGATTTAAGTAAAAATAACATGTTGTTAAAGAAAGTGTTTAATACTCTTAACTCCTTGACTATGTGTATCTCCGGTTCTCATTCTTCCAACCCTCGTCTCACTTCTCATGAGACACTCATTTTAAACAATCATTCCATTTGGATAAGGAAAGGTTCCTATAGTTGAGCTTTTGCTCGTTTGGTCCTTGATCTAATTCTTTCAATTTTTGTAAGACCTTTCATGCATTGAATGTCATATCTTCATGCATTTTGTGCATCTTGTATTTATTCATATGTATTGTTTTTGTTTTGATTTTACTTTTATGTTTTAGTTTTGTGTGAGTAAAAATTCCAAAACCACATAAAAAGTTAAAAATTCAAAAAGTTTGATTGTATATGTTTGAGCATATATCACATGTGAGTTTTGCCTTGTACCTTTGTACTAATGGCTTTATGCATTTACGAGCTTAACTTGTTCTTTATGCACTTATATCTTTGTGGGAAAAATCTTGACATCTTTGTGTGATTATTATAAATCGATCTTCAAGCTTGTCATGAATGATTAGTCAATAGTCATGTTGGTTTTGATATATGTGTAGACTTATGCCTATATATCTTCCTACCCTTTTATTTTTATTGCTTAAAGAGCTCAACAAATGTAAATCTCAAAATGAAAAGAGATAATGAGCTGCAAAAGCCGTCGCACATACTAGTATTTGACTAGGAAAAAGGGAAAATGACTTTTATGAAAATGTATGATGCCCAAAAGCCAAAGGCTTGTTCATCAAATTGAAATATCAAAAATTTCAGGCATCGATCTCAAAATGAGATGTATTGATTCAAAATGATCAAATGTTATGATTTGTAAAGAAGCCAAATGAAAAGTTGTAAAGATATGTAATCATTTTCTTGTGGAATGTCATAATCTTTTTTTCTATAATTGAGATAGACCACTTAATTTAGTACTAGTTGTGTATGATATGATTGAATTGATTATTGAAGTTTCACTCTAGACTATGGACTATTCCACACTTGATACACACACATAACACACATGCCTAATGTTCAATGAATGCCTTATTCATTTGTTCGATTGTACTTGTTTAAATGTGATGTGTGAGTGCTCAACTTTATATTGATCAATCTAAAAAGATTTTTGATCAATTTATGTGTTTTTGGAAGTGATTTTTACCACTCTTTGTGTTCATGTTTAGTGCTTACTTTGTTTTTCATAGTTTAAACATGTTCTAGGTTGAAAAACAAGTGTCAATTTTTGGTAACTCATTTTGGTGACTTGCAAGTTGCGAGTTTTGGCTACTCGTTTTGGCAACTTGCAAGCCGTGAGCTCTAGTAGCGAGTTTACACAGAAGGTTTTGGCAACTCACTCGCGACTCGCCTAGTCACGAAATACCTAGAAATAACTTTTTAAAGGGCTTTTCTTAGGAAACTTGATTTAAAATTCTCCCATCCTCTTTTAAACCACTCTTTCAATATTTGTACATTAATACGCAATCAATTTGAATGCTTTTTCATTCCATTATCATCTCTAAGGTAATTCTAAACTCTTTTCATTGTTTTTGATCCTTAGAATATGTTTTGGAGAGTTTTGTGCTTTTGATTGGGATTTTCATCATAGGGGTTGGGAAAACTTAATTTTTCTTAATTTTTTGTATGGGATTGGTTTCTTTTGATAATTTGCTTTAGATGTTGGCCCCTTGTGACAAAAAGAACATGTATTAAGGGTGGTTTTTATGATGTCCATGCATTGTTTTACATTGTTGTTCATAGTATGTATGTTAGGTGTTTGATAAAATGCCTCTTAGGCATTTTCTTGCTTTTTTGGACTTTGATGAGTACCAAACCTTGGGGTTTCTCACGTTTCTTCATTAGGAACACCTTGCCCCACATGTGCATTTTTCATGCATTGGTCATGCATTGCACATTGCCACCTCTTGCACACACCTTACTACCCTTGTCATGCCTTGGTTTATACCTTGTGTTTTCATCCTAACTTGTCATGTTTTCCCTATGTTTTGTAGCATTTTTTTTTTGTCTTTTGTTTGAGCTTCATTTCTCATTCATCTTGCACCCCTCATGCATCATTATCTTTGGTCGTACCTTCATCTCTTGCCCTTGTTTCTCCTTGAACCTTTGCCTATTCCTGACAAAAAGGGGGAGAGTATACTCTCTAGAGTATATCGGAGAGTTTTTGTCATTTCTATATGACTCTTGTGCACATTCTTAGGGAGAGAAATTCTATTTCACGTGCACATTTGTAGGGGGAGAGATTTTCCCAAAAGGAGATGCATATGTAAAGGGAGAGAAGACATTGAACTAATAAGAAAACTCTGTTTTATTTGCTTTGCATATACCAAGGGTGTTCTCATTGCATCATATGTATGTTGGGTGTATAATCAAGTTGCTCACATGTTTCACATCATGTTTACTTGATTGCATTTTACTTGTCCTTTTATTACTTGTTTTACCTTGAGGGTCTAATGTGTTTTATGCAAGTGTTTCAAGTTACAGGTATATATGTTCCAAGTTCATCACAACTCCTATGATTCATGATAGGAGAGTGATATGATAAGGGAAGTACTTTATAGTTTGTACCCATGTTGACTTTGTAAGCTTTTAGGGTTTGTTTCTATGCAATTTGTAGCCTTTTATGGTTTGTACCATGCTTATGTAGCCTTTATGCTTTGTTGCGTTGTACTTCAAACTAAATGTTATGCATTTTCTTTAAGTTCTCTCACTCTTGTACCCTTGTAGGATTTTATTCCTAGATGGACATACTTCATGTATTGTGCATTGGTTGAGTGTTGGTCATTCAAGTGATTTGCTTTGTACTTATCAGTTTGAATGTCCGGATGTTCATTCTAAGTGAGAATGAGCATTGCGGTCACTATCTTACAGTGATTACTTGTTTGATCAAGCCATGGTTTATTACTTTATTCCATTTTGCTTGATCATATTGTACTTGCTCCATATGCATTACAAGTTTTCTGTATACAATGAACTTATTGTGTTATTGTGTTTCAAGAGATGTTTTGGTCTTACGCTTCAAGAGCTTCATAGATTCTAGAGTTAGGTGTGAGTGAGTTTTCCAATTGTTCCCAACTCATGAGTTAAGTCTAGAGTTTGTTATAGGGTTTTGTCACAAAATAGCCAAATGGGGAGATTGTAAGGTTGAATTTAATCAACCATCTTGTTGGCTTTATTCCGTACCAAATTTGCTTGTATTTTAGCAATTAGTAACCTTGTATTTAGGTGAGAATCTTGTAAGGGTAGTGAGTGAGAGAGTGTGAAGAAATGCTCAAGATTGTGTAAAGAAACAGGGACTCGTGATTGGATTTCGTGGGTGGCTCACGGCTTGCAAGCTGCCAGAAGTTGCACACGTGCCAAGCATGCCAGAAGCTGAAGAGTCACGCCAGCTATTGCATTATAGGACAAAAGTCCCAGGTTGGCCAGGCTGTTAGCTCGCGGCTTGAACTCGCGACTCAACCCAGTCCGAGGTCAAGTCGCTAGAACACCCTGTTTGGAAAAAACTGACTCTTCGCATTCCATTCTCACCATAGTATAAATACCCCTCATTCCCATGAAATGTAGAGAGTTTCTAGAGAGAATTTTGAGAGAGAAACCCTAGAGAAAAACAAGATTGATTCAACCACAATCTTCATTTAAAAGACTCTTCAAATTCCTCTACTCTCTTCCTCTTCATTGATACATCCTTAAGAGATTTTTGACCAAATCATTTTCTCACCACACCCACGTTTGTGAGAAAGTCTTTTGATATTAAGGGAAGCAGTTTGGAAGGGACCAATGGTTATTGGTTGATGCTATGGTTTATAGCGGAATCTAGGAAGCTAGAAAAGACAAAGGTTCGGCGTAACCTTATTGGAGCAAGAAGCTTGGAGGGCTTAGGTACTTGGGTAGATTAGGCTTGGAGGGTCTATTACTGTTCATGTATCCCAGCTTCATTTTCTAGTGGATTATTGACCGCTCGGAGGGCGGTGGAGAGGTTTAACGCCGAGGGCTTCGGTTTCCTCTTCGATAACACATCGACTGTTGTCCTTGTGTTTGCATCTCTCTTCCCTTTATCTTTGCCATTTAATTACTGCTGTGGTTGTGATTATTTATGATTTAGAAAGTTTATCAATTTTGTTTTAGCTTATGTTCATGTTCCGCACATTTATTGTTTGATAATAAGCTTGAATTGGTAGTTTGTATTTTAAGGGCCTAAACGTTCATAGTGGTTTATACACTATTTGAACTTTCAGAGGTAATTCACTCTGATATTAGTGTTCCCTTAAGAAGTAAGGCACATAGGAGAATTGATTTTGTGTGGTTTATATGGACTTTATATTTGGCATGCATGAAACACTTCTGCATGCGTGTTCTATATAAAATGAAAAAATTTCAAGACACAGTTAAGACACGAGAACAAGAAAAATCGAATACCCTTTTACATATCAAAGAAATCACTCATGCTTTAAAAAGTAATAGCGCATTTGAAAATTAATAAATATTTTTATTCTTGATTTAGTTTCATATATATATATATATATATAACCGAATGGTTTTAGACCCCTTAATACACAACCAGATTAAGTAGCCTAGTTAATTAGCCAAGTTGTTACTTAGTCAAATTAAGCAATTCTAGGTTAAAACAATCAAACAATCATATCAAGAATATATAGCAGCGGAATAATAAATAACACAAGATATGATCACCCAGAAAAACCAAACCGGTAAAACACCTGGGGAGGATTTTACCCACTGATCCTCAAGGCAAAACTGAATTCACTATGAAAGAATCGAAGTTCATACAAAAGGACTTACAAGCTCCCCATTCAACTTCCTAATGCTACCTACCAGTAGAACTTACTGACACGACCTTGTGCAAGCTCCGAATCTACGGACTTCTTCTTTCTTGAATTCTTCAATCAACTACAAGCACCCACGCTTGATATTCTTTAAGCTTCAATGGTAGCAACCTAGTTGATCATCAAGATGTTGAAGTAATCTCTATCTTGAAAACCCTAAGTTTTGTGTAAAGGAAAACTCCTATAGATCTCACAAGAGATTTACACAAAACAGCAATGTATGAGCAACAATACAACTGGAGCAAGTCTAAAAACGTGGCTAGGGTTTTGCCTTATATACCTAGGGCAAAAACAAAAAACCCTAAACATTTAATGAGTTAGGGCTGAGTTGGAAAAACTGTAGAAAACGCAATCTGGTCGACTTTCGATCGATCAAGTTTATTCTTCGATCGATCGACCCAGACCGAAATGCCCCAATGCATCTACAGTCTCTCGATTCCAACTTTACAATAATTAATCAACTTTGAGCAAGTTTAAACAAGACTAAACATATTGTTTTGATCATGGTTTGCCAATATTACAAATTAGAGTCCTAAATACATAAATTCCTAAACCTTTAGAATCTAACAAACTCTCCCTTTGGCAACCCGTGACAAAACACAAATTAAAAACTCAAAGTTTACAAGTAAAAAGCCCTTTACAAAAATAATGCTCATAAACTTCAAATTCAATCCTAACTACTATCCATCAGTTGCAAGTGTAAACAGCAGCTCAGTTGAATCAACCTGTATATTCCTAAAACACTCAACAAACACATAAATGCATGTATGACAGAAAAGAGTAAAACAACAGGTATAACATTCTTGTAAGATTCACACAACACAGAATAAAGACATATATTAATGATCAACTTATAAATATAAATCAATAAGCAGTGAATCACAAAGCAACAAGAATCAATGAATATGTCATGTATATCAATCAAAGTAATGAATATATCATGTATATCAATCAAAGTTACTCCCCCTAACATGAATATCCCCAAAAATGATATACAAAGTGAAGCACCTAGATACAATCTAAAAACTCCACAAGCTCCTCAAAAACAAAAAATCTCCCCCTAACTACAAAAACCCCTCTACAAGTTAAAAACTCCACTCCCCCTTTTTGTGACAGAATGCCAAAGGCCAATCACAGGTCAGCTTCAAAAAGAGGTGGTGAGGGTGAATGAAGATGCACAAGGTCGGCTCGCAGAGCGCGAATCTCACCAAGCAAGTCCACCAAAATCTGACCATGAGTCGCCTGAACGGTCATGACAGTCTCCAAGGTACGACGAACATCAAAGTCAGTTGAAGGAGGTGGAGGAACATCAGCAGTAGCGTCACCAACAGGATCAGGAACATCCTCACCAGCAGGACCTGTAGAAGAAGAAGGAGGAGGTGCGCTACTAGAAGGCTCAGACCTAAGGTGTTTAGAACCAGCTCTAAGATGAGCGACCCTCTGTCTAAGAAAAGACGTACCTATGAGAGCAACCACATGAACGGGCTCAGAGGAAGGGAAGCCACTAAGATCAAGATGAAGCAAAATCCTATGTATAAAAATAGGATGAACAAGAGCATGAGAAGTAGATGAACTCCTATAAACATCGTTTAAAGAACGAAGAAATAGATGAGGAAAACTGATAGGAGCATCAGTAATCAGAGCGTACAAAAATACACACCGCTCGAGAGGAATGGTGTGAACATGAGAGATGGGCCAAATAGAATGACAAGCTATCCTAAAGAACAGATAGTGCAACCTGGAATGCTCAGCAGAAGTGATCCTAAGATCAGAACCCCACTGGATAAAAGTCCTAGTGATGTAAGACAAGACAGCACTCAACTCGGGAGACTCATTATAAGGATAGACAGGATTCTGGATCAAAAGTACCCTTAGAGCATCAGTCACTACCCAGGGAGTAATGGTGTACTCTACGCCTCGTATACTACTCTTTACTAAAGTGTCGGAATCATAGATGCGGATAGAGATGTTCGAAAATAACTCTCTAATCAAGGCAGAAGGTGGAGGAGGATCAGAAATATCCACCAAGGGTAACCAGCCCCGACGCTTAAAGTTTGCCCTAATGGCAGGATCAAGTTCATCTAAGAGAACAGAACGCTTAGCCCAAATCTTTCTCTTAAAGTTTAGCTTCTCAAAAATCTCTTGGTTTTTCTCACTCGAAAACTTCTCACGGTCAAAAGAAGGAGGGGATGGAGAAGAGGAGGGAATAGTCCTACAGGCTCTAGTCTTCCTAAGCATGATGCTAAGGAAAGGACAGATACACAAAGAGACACAAAGAAAAAATCAAAAGAAAAGAATAAAACAAAACCAAGGGCAGACTGCAAGTTAGCACAATAAAAATAGAACAAAATCTATATGATGCATGAACAGTAACAATGTTTTGATGCATGAACTAATGCAGCAAACACAATTCTAATTAGGTTCAATTTCACAAAATTGGCTCGAACATAGAGTTTCTAACAAAAACCCTAAAAAATTTGAAAAACCACTTGAAAATTTTGAAACAAAATGATGAATTGATCATCACACATTGTTGAAAACAAATTATAATAACCAATTTCATCAAAACAACAAGCCAAATTTCATTAATTAAACCCAATTGAACAAAAATCCCCAATTCGGATTAATTACAAGCCCTAGAATTTTCAATTGCTCACAAAACCCAAAATTGATCAAATTAAACTATCAAGATCATGTTTATAGCATGTCCCTACAAAAACCCATTGATCAATTACACAAAATTAGGCTTGAATCAACAAAAATCCTTAAAAGAAAAAAGTCTAAAAATTTAAAGAATAATGCATGAAAAATGCATGAAAAGATGTAAATAAACTCAAAAGAAAGGGTAAGATAGTCATACTAGCTTGAGGAAAGAGAAACCTTGCAAAAAATCCGGAGGAAAACGACAAAAATTTGGACTTTTAGCCTTGCCAAGTTGGAGAGAGAAAGAAAAAGTTTGAAAACTTTTTGAAAAAGTGTTTGAATCAGTCAAGAACAGTGTTTTTAAAAACCTGATTCGCGACTTTCGATTGATCGAAAAATACATTCGATCGATCGAATCAAACAGTCATTTTTAAACAAATTAAAGCACTTTTTCGATCGATCGAAAATCAGAATGGATCGATTGAACTGGGCAGAGGCTCACAAAAGTTTTGAGAAAAATCACAGTTTTGAAAATCACAAACCATATTTTGAAAACAACTCCTCAAAGCATTAAACTAATTGAAACAAAATGCATGAGTATGAGATGGAATGCTTTTTCAAAAACCCAAGTTTTAATCCCAGTTTCTCCAAAAAAAATTTCAGCCATTCTTCTTTTTAAATTCTCAAGCAAAAAAAATGTTTTGCATAATTCTCAAAGTATTTTCAAACTTGGTTGGTCAAACCAAAAACACATACAATAACATGTACAAAGTTTAGCAAAGAATAACTTGTGTAGTGTGTGCAACTAGCAAAAACTTGAGATACATGTGAGGTGATATGTGAATAGCAATTAATCACAAAGTCTACACAATCCATCACATAGAATTTAAAAAAGACTATCATCTAAAGAGTTACATCCTATAACTCCCACATCTCCTAGAACAAAAGCTTGCAATCATGTAAGTTTCTTGTATTTTTGCCTTATTATTATGTGAGATGGCATCAAGTCTAATAGTACACACCAATTTTATTTATGTGAGATGACATCAAGCCTAATAGCACACACCAATTTTAAGCATTAAGCAATTAAGCCGAGGCAACACCTTATGTTCTTTTTGTGCATGTGCTACACTTTCTCGAGCACAGAATCTTATGATATGCACTAAGGTGTTCATGATTGGCTAGTGAACAGTGGTAAGATGGTTATTTATGCATTTCTTAAAAGGATCAAGTCCGACAGTCAAATAACATGTGACATCAATATCAAGACAAAGTGATCAACAACCATAAACATCTTTCCCACACAACATGCACTACAAAGTTTCAACTAGTCAAGTGCAATAAATAAGCTCATCAAAGCTAAACAAGGTACATAAGACATGTTATGTGAAAATAAATTGACCAACCTTGTTTTCAAAGACCAAGAGAAATAGTGCCAAACACAATTTGCTTTTCCCTTTTTTTTTTTAATTTAATTTTATTTTATTTCAAAAGAGAAAACAAATAAATCCTAGAATGAAATGCATGAATGTAATGCAATGCAAGTCCTAGAAAAAACACAAAAACCAAAGAACAATGGTCACAGAGAAATGAGCAATGAAGCACAAGGACCATGAAAGCCAAAAGAGACTAAGGATACTGAAGCACACCAATCACTTGACGAAGTGTCTCAAACTTATTTCCATCAAGCGGTTTGGTAAAGATGTCAGCATTTTGACGATCAGTAGAGATATACTCAAGAACAACAATTTTCTTTTCAACCAAATCCCTAATGAAGTGATATCTAGGTTCAATGTGTTTGGTCTTAGAATGTTGAACAGGATTTTTAGATATATCTATAGCATTGGAATTATCACAATAGACAACCATAGTGTCTTGAGGAATTCCATAATCACTCAACAACTTTTTCATCCAAAGGGGTTGAGAACAACAACTCCCAGCAGCAATATATTCTGCCTCAGCAGTGGATAAAGAAACATAATTTTGCTTCTTACTCATCCAAGCTATAAGATTGGCTCTTACATAAAAACACCCCCTAGTGGTGCTTTTTCTGTCATTAGCATTCCCAGCCCAATCAGAATCAGAAAACCCAGCAAGAGGTAAATTAGACTCCTTACTATAAAATAGTCCATAATCACAGGTTCCACTCACATATTTTATAATTCTCTTAACAACATTTAAATGAGAAACCTTAGGGTTGGACTGAAGTCTAGAGCAAACACCAACACTAAAAGATATATCAGGCCTACTAGCAGTCAAATATAACAGACATCCAATCATGCTTCTATACAAAGTAACATCAACAGACTCACCTGATGGATCAATTGTTAATTTTGCATTAGCAGCCATTGGTGTTCTAGCATGAGCAGCCTTGTCCAATCCAAATCTTTTCACCAAATTTCTTGCATACTTGGCTTGATTTATGTAGATTCCTGACTCTGTTTGCTTTATCTGTAATCCTAAAAAGTAAGTCAGTTCACCAACCATGCTCATTTCAAACATTGCCTTCATTTCATCTGCAAAAGAATGAGCAAGAGAATCATTAGTAGCACCAAAAACAATGTCATCTACATAAATTTGAGCTACAACAAAACCAGTCTTATCCTTTCTTATGAAGAGAGTTGTATCTGCAGATCCCCTTTTGAAACCATGCTCAGTGAGATATGCAGTCAATCTGTCATACCAAGCCCTAGGTGCTTGTTTCAACCCATAGAGAGCTCTCTTCAATTTGTAAACATCATCAGGTCTGTGAGGATCAACAAAGCCTTTAGGTTGCTTAACATAGACTTCTTCTTGTAGCATCCCATTCAAGAAAGCACTCTTGACATCCATCTGATACAGCTTGAAGTTTAGATGACTTGCTATGGCCAACAATATCCGGATGGATTCTAACCTAGCCACTGGTGCAAAAGTCTCATCAAAATCAATTCCTTCCACTTGTGTGTACCCTTGTGCAACAAGTCTTGATTTGTTTCTGATCACAATGCCATGTTTATCTAACTTGTTCTTAAAGATCCATTTAGTTCCAATCACATTTACACTTTTCGGCCTAGGAACTAATTCCCACACATCATTCCAAACGAATTAATGAAGTTCTTTATTCATGGAATTTACCCAATCAGCATCTTGAAGTGCTCCATCTACCTTCTTCGGTTCAAATTGGGACAGATAACATGAGTGAGTGATCACATTCAAGGCTTTTGATCTCAATCTCATGTTATCATTTAGACTACCCAATATATTTGTGGAAGGATGATTCAATCTCACTCTAGAGGATGGACGTTTAACAAGAGATGTTGTGATCCCTTTCTGTTCAGATGGAGGACTGAGCTCACTTTGTACCTGTCGAGTGTCATGAATCGGAGTGGATGGTTCTGAACTTGATGGTACTGAGACTGTATCATTCAACACCAATAGCTCTTCCTTACTATGTTTCCCAACTGACTCAGTAGGAAGAGAATCATTAACTTCTAAAGACTTATCTTGAGTAAGAACAGTGCTTTCTGAAGATGCTTCTGAACACACTTCATCATTTATCACAACATTTGAAGATTCCGTGACTGTTTTGGTTCTCAGATTATACACTCTATAAGCTCTACTGGTGGAAAAGTATCCTAGAAAGTATCATTTGTCACTCTTTGCATCAAACTTTTCTAGGTTCTCTCTATCACGTAGAATGTAACAGTCACTGCCAAATATCCTGAAATATTTGACAACAGGTTTCTTCCCTCTCCAGAGTTCATAGGGAGTTTTCTTGGAGTCAAGTCTAAAACACACTCGGTTGAGTGTATGGGAAGCATTGTTGACTGCTTCTCCCC
This sequence comes from Quercus suber, assembly GCF_002906115.3. Classification (NCBI taxonomy): domain Eukaryota; kingdom Viridiplantae; phylum Streptophyta; class Magnoliopsida; order Fagales; family Fagaceae; genus Quercus; species Quercus suber. The sequence continues at coordinate 1,652,029 of NW_027069513.1, read as the reverse complement.
AGAAGGATTTTGGCAAATTTTTGTTGTGTAGCATGACTCGTGCCCTCTCCTGTACAACCCTATTTTTCCTTTCCACAATCCCATTCTGTTGAGATGTCTTGGGTGATGAGAACTCTTGGTGAGTGCCTTGATCATTGCAGAAAGTGGTCAGCTTGGTATTCTCAAATTCTCTTCTATGATCATTTCTGATTCTGGCTATCACAGTATCTTTCTCAACCTGCAATTTCTTGCACAGATGTATCATCTTCTCAGGAGCCTCAACTTTGTCCTTCAAAAGCACAACCCAAGTATATCTAGTAAAGTCATCCACAACAACTAGAATATACTTCTTTCCACCCAAACTTTGAACTCTGGCAGGACCCATGAGATCAATGTGTAATAACTCTAAAGGTCTTGAAGTTTGAACACTAGTCACAGACGGATGCTTGGATTTTTCTTGTTTACCTATCTGACATGGTCCACAAATGCACTTATCTATCTTCTCAAACTTAGGTAAACTGATAACTGCCTCACACTTGGAAATCTTCTCTAACTGCTTATGACTGGCATGCTTCAACCATTGATGCCACAAATCAACTTGATCAATCTTTGCACTAAAGCACTTGTTGTTTACACTTGGTGTTATGCCATAACAGTTGTCAGCTGTCCTTACACCAACACATATACAGTCACCTCCTCCATCAAGTATCTCACATTCATACTTGGTGAAAAGAACATTCAATCCATTGTCGCAAATCTGACTTATGCTGAGTAAATTGGCCTTCAATCCATCAACATACCAAACATCTTCAAACACTGGCAATCTTGGAATGTCCACAGTACCAATGCCTCTGATCACAGATTTACTTCCATCTCCAAAAGTGGCTGTCCCAATCTTTCCTTCAAAGAGTGTTTTGAATAAACCTTTATTTTCTGTCATGTGCCTAGAACAACCACTATCCAAATACTAAAGACAAGAATCACGTGCCTTTAAGGCGGTTAAAGCAGTATAACATACATAATTCTTATCACATGTGATTATGCTAAGATACTTAAGGAAAGATTTAACAAAAACAACAAAAGGCAAAGACAGCAAGTAGACAAGTTGACAAATAAGCAAAAAAGATTTTCCAAGAATCCATGACAACAGGGGTCAAGGATTAGCTCAGAGATCAAAAATCTCAAACAAAAGAGCTACTTGCTCTGATACCACTTGAACGGTTTTAGACCTCTTAACACATAACCAGATTGAGTAGCCTAGTTAATTAGCCAAGTTGTTACTTAGTTAAATTAAGCAATTCTAGGTTAAAACAATCAAACAATCATATCAAGAATATATAGCAGCGGAATAATAAATAACACAAGATATGATCACCCAAGAAAATCAAACCGGTAAAAAACCTGGGGAGAATTTTATCCACCGATCCTCAAGGCAAAACTGAATTCACTATGAAAGAATCAAAGTTCATACAAAAGGACTTACAAGCTCCCCGCTCGACTTCCTAATGCTACCTACCAGTAAAACTTACTGACACGACCTCGTGCAAGCTCCAAATTCATAGACTCCTTCTTTCTTGAATTCTTCAATCAGCTACAAGCATCCACGCTTGATATTCTTTAAGTTTCAATGGTAGTAACCTAGTTGATCATCAAGATGTTGAAGTAATCTCTATCTTGAAAACCCTAAGCTTTGTGTAAAGGAAAACTCCTCTAGATCTCACAAGAGATTTACACAAAATAGCAATGTATGAGCAACAATACAACTGGAGCAACTCTAAAAACGTGGCTAGGGTTTTGTCTTATATACCTAGGGCAAAAACATAAAACCCTAAATGTTTAATGAGTTAGGGCTGAGTTGGAAAAACTGCAGAAAACGCAATTTGGTCGACATTCGATCGATCGAGTCTATTCTTCGATCGATCGAGCCAGACCGAAATGCCCCAATGCATCTACAGTCTCTCGATTCCAACTTTACAATAATTAATCAACTTTGAGCAAGCTTAAACAAGACTAAACATATTGTTTTGATCATGGTTTGCCAATATTACAAATTAGAGTCCTAAATACATAAATTGCTAAACCTTTAGAATCTAACAATAACATTATGATGTAGAACATATAGCCCTAGGGTTTCTTTTTATTATTTTAAACATATTGTAACCTCTAGGTAGGGCTGTCCATGGGTCGGGCGGGTTAGGTTTGTGCCTAACCCGCAACCGACCCACCGAAAATCAAGTGGGGAGTTGCCGGACCCGCAACCAACCCGTATTATGGTCGGGTTTTACTGGTTGGGTTCCCGTCGGGTGAGGCAGAAACTAGCCGGAGAGGACAAAAACGGTAGAAAACAGCGAGATCTCTCCCGATCCGGTGCGATCTAGCCGAATTTGGCTGAGATTTCGCCAAATCCGATACTTTTTCCCCCCAAATTGTGCCAAGAATCATCGGATCTGGTGTTTTAGTCACCGAAATCTGTCAAATCGCGCGCAAAAACCTGCCGGAGAGGACGAAAAATGATAGAAAATGGCGAGATCTCTCTTGATCTGGTGCGATCTAGCCGGATTTGGCAGAGATTTCGCCAAATTCGATGCTTTTTCCCCCCCAAATCATGCCAAGAATCGTCGGATCTGGTGTTTTAGTCACCGAAATTTGCCAAATCACGTTGGAAAACCTGCCGGAAAGCTTGAAATCGGAGCTCCTTGTTCTCTCTTCGGGCGGGCCGGGTTGAACGGGTTTTAAAGGAAGGGAACCGAAACCAAACCGCCGGCGTCGGGTTTTGAAGCTCGGGACCCGCGTCCGACCACCGGATCTGTCGGATCAGGTTGTAACGGGTCGGGTATGGGCGGGTTGGGCAGGTCAGCGAGTCCAATGGACAACCCTACCTCCAGGGTAGTTTAGTTTTATGGTTTTATAAAAAATATATACTTTTATGGAACTGCTTTATGAAGCCAATGTCTTATAATATGTGGGACCTAGAAAGTACAACCACTTTATTTGGGATGTTGTATCCATGATGGACACTTCTACATGCATGTCCATAAGTTAAAAAAAAAAAAAAAAAAAAAAAAAAAAGGACATGATCCAGACACGGGAACAGGAAGAATCGAATACCCATTTCACAAAATAAAGAAATTATTCATGCTCTAAAAAGTAATAGCGCATTTGAAAATTTATAAATTTTTTAATTCTTGATTTGTATTCTAATCTCAAAATATCCTTTGATAGTCATGGGTTTGCTTTATTATCTATTATTACTCTTAGTTTCGTATGTCTATATATATATATATATTAACATTACATGAACAATAAATTCTTAGTAATATATAGAAAATATAAATATAAATATATTTAATAATTATTTAAAAAATTTGCTTTGTTGTACCCATACCTGTATTTGTGTCCATGCTTATTAGTGTGAGATTCACACATGTATTTGTGTCCATGCTTATTAGTGTGAGATTCACACATGTTCCACGTGCTACAAAAGAATGGCTTTTGTGGATGATACATGGTGTGAAAGGATGACTTCATAGAACTGCTCCATCGGATACCTTAGTTTAAGTTTTTAAGGTTGGCATATTACTTCCATGACAATGTAACTTGATCAAGTTTGTGATGTGTCTTCTTCTGAAAAAAGTTTGTAATGTGTCTTCATAAGTTAAAGATCAAGTGTACAAAGAAGCAGCTCAAAGATGGAAGTTAATGTAATTTCAACTATCCTTTGTTTGAGTGTCGATTGATTGAAGCATTAGTTTTGTCAGACTTTTGATTGTGACTCACTCGATCGTAACAAGGTTATTGAAACTTCCTTGATTGCGACTTGCTTGAACGAGAATCGAGATTCTTGAGTTTGCCGTGTGTTAAATAAGTTGGTTGTTACATTAATTTGTTTGTGTTCCCTACATCCAAAACTATTTAAGGACCTATTATGCATGACTTATTAAGAGATTTAGAAATTTTGTTCCATACAATTCAACAAATAAAACCTAAACCAAAATATCATCAACCAGTGATTTTAGAGCATTAAGAGAAGAATCAAGATGGTCTTGTTGCTATCATAGAGTGAATCAGTGTTGAAGCCATAGAGCCATCCTAGTGCTATTGTGACCATCAAATTTTCAAGCTGGTCTTGAGGGTCCAAAACGTGGTTCGTGGAAGGTTTTCAAAATAGAAAAGTCTATGCGGCGTGGAGCTAATTATAAGGTCATATCAGTAAGTTTTCCACTAGATACTAGGATCATAAGCAGATTGTAAAATTCAATTTTTATACTGAATTCCTTCTTGGGGTTTTGGAACCCTAGCAGGGGTTTTTCCTTTGAATGCCTGTTGGATTTCTATACTTGATCACCAATATCATGTGTTATTTGTTTAACTGTTTTTTTATTTTTTATTTTTTAATTCCACAATAAAATCAAGTATGGGGTCTAAATTTAACTTCCACCTTATTAGTTAATTAATACAACTGGGTCTTTGGTATCCAATGCCTAAATTCCAAAACTTGTATCTCACCAAAATTTAAAATTTCATAACTCTAAATTAGTCTAAAACCCATTTGGAATGATATGATTCCATATTTTTGAAGTAGGGGTGCGGTATTAAAATTAGCTAAACAAAGTTGTCAATATTGTATTGGAGATCATTTCGACTTGAACATGGAAATGGATATATAAAGTTTTAGGGTTGCGCTTATATATATATGTGTGTAAAAATTAAAATCCACATATTTTATAAGGTAAGACAAAATGCACCAAATACATTCACAAAGCATGCCCAACATTGAACATATATAAGGTAGTTTCTCTCAATGTTGTTTTAATTGAAATTTTAAGCCATGAAGCCTTTGATAATTTGTATCACTAAATTTCTTGGCCACCTCTGATAATGAATGCATGATCCGTGGAGAAACAAAGTTGATATCGACCTATGCACTAGATTTTTATTTCTTAGAGTCCACCTTATCTTTCAAATTTCATCGCTTCCTACCACCACCTACATTGGATCAAGGGTCCTGCTAGGTTGGTACAAGAATAATTATAACAATTAGGCTAATGTCGTTTACTAACAAAAAAAAAATTAGGCTAATGTCTGCCATATTGATAACAAATTATGAATCAACAGGTCTTATAGATTTCATCGTTGAGATTGTTTTTAAATATAATAATGAGATTTTAGTGAAGTGAGTGACTACTTTGACGGCACTAGAGTGGATTTTTTTTTTTTTTTTTAATTTTTAATTTTTATTTTAATTTTTTTTTTTTTTTTTTATAATCTTTTGGTTTGTTTGTTTGTTTGTTTACTCATACAAATCACCACTTAGTTTTTTTTTGATTGGATCACCACTTAGTCAGTACAATAATTTATTCATTATAATATATATATCCAATACATGCTCGAAAGCATGCACTACCTTACTTAATGTTTGAGAGGTGGATCCTTGCGTCAATAAAGATAACATTGATTATCTTCACAGTCGTCCTACCGTGGTATGGTTTCCACCTATTAATTAGTCAGCAACAAGGCACTTCAACAACTTGGACAATGATTTTTTATTTTTATTTTTTTCCACCAGTTGAAAAAGAAAAACCCAAAAGGATTAGTGAGTCCTATTTAAATTTAAAATATTAAGGACAGCTTAAAAGGCCACCCTAATCCTTTAGTTTTTAATTCTTCATAAATTCACATTGCAATATTCTATAATTTAGATCCCAGTTGAGTCAGATTTTATCAAATCTCTAGCTAATTAATTAAAATGATTAATTATGCAATAGATCTAATTTAAACAAACATCACACATTCACAAATCACATAAACACCAACAATGATGAGCCAGGAAATTTTTTGAAACTGTGGTTCCAAAGTAAACAAACTCTCCAATTTGCAACTAGGGAGGGTTTAGCCTAAAAAATCTTCAAGGAAACATTTCACTAATAGAATAAAAGTTTGTACAATAAACTTACTTACTCAAGTGACAACACGCAATTCCAAATCCACAAGCTCTTCTACTGTGAAACTATAGCACACAAACTCTCCAATTTGTGACTTTAAGATTTCCACTCAAAAGTTTAGATCATCAACTGTGATTGACTTGATGTAGCAACTTTACTTTATAACAAGATCTTTTGTTTTTACAAGGTCTCTAGCTGTACCTCCAAAAAGGTTTGAAAAATCTCCAAATCTGTGTACAAAACACTACTCTCTTGAATGTGTAAAAACATGCTCTAGATCTAGGGTTTTCATTTAAATATCCTTAAGTTCCATCAAAACCCTAGATCCAATGGCTAAGAAAGAAAGTGAAATCTTGATTAGTCAAGATGTGCATCTCAATCGGTCAAGATATGTGAGTCTTGTTTTTGCACTTATCTTTTCTTGATTTCTTGAGTCTTCATTTGTGCATTTGTCTTATTTCAGAATATTTCTAGACTAAATCACTAAACAAAAATAAGTTCTAAAGGTTACAATTTGCTCATGGTTGGCAACCTAAAAATATAGACTTTATAGAAAACAATGCTCGGTAAATTAGCAACTCTCTCAAAAATTTAAATTGTTTAGAAATTGTGCATTTATGCACTTAATTATTTTCCTAACACTCTTGTATATATGGATCTAGAATCTCCTTAATAAGTAAGATTCAACATTTGAGATTTTTAACTTTCAAATGAGAAGTAGAATAGAGACACAATTCAAATGTAGAACCACATATTATGATTTTGTGATAAATTACCAATTGTCTTTAAGTTGGTAAAAAATGACAAATTTAATCACTAAAAATTATTCCAACAAAACTAAAGACTTAAAAAAACAATTTAACAAATTATAACAAACCGGAAAAAGAAAAAAGGAAAAAAAGACATTCTTCAAAATCAAGGGTGATGCCCTTGTCCCATTTTAGCATTATCTTCATGGCCTCAAGTACAGAGGACAGACACAGAGACTATCTTGTTGACTTTTGGCTTGTTGTATTGCCTTTTAACATGCTGCTTTGACTTGCTCATTCAATGGATTGACCACTTCATCATTCACTCGTATATCAATGACTCCTTTGACAATTTGGGTAGGGCCTTCTTCTATTATCACATTTGTTGATTTTTCTAACATCTTTGACTTGTACTTGTAGAATGAGTAGAGGATTAACTGGACTGAGCCCAACAGAAAGCCTAATATGTTTGGCACCTGAAATAACTTTTTAATTAATTTTTTTTTTAATATGCTGAGAAATCAAACATTAAGTAGTTGCATACCACTTTTGGTAAGAATGTATGTAAAACCAAGCATTATATATATAAACTTGTCATAAAATTGGGAAATTAAAACCTGTGAGTTGAGCTTTCATTTACCTACTCTTCCAGTTTCTTGCGAAAATGTACTTCTAAAATTTTCATTTTTGCGTTATTCCTTGTTTTGTAAGATTACAGAAGTCGGATTTTTATTTTTTTTGCATTTCATTTGCATGGCTTTGAAGGTCACATTAGATTCATGTATAATCTAAAGGTGGTACAAGTATTTTAAAACCAACATTTTTGGGGCCATCTACCGTATGATTTGAATGCCAACTATGCAGGTAAGTAAAAGTGTTAAGTATGCCACATAAGCACATTCGTGTTACATGGCATGCCACATATGCAGGTTGGTAGAAGGGTTTTTAATTTTTTAAATAGGCTTGGATTTAAACTTCACCTACTGAAACGGTTAAACCCATTAGGATTTGGGAAGGGTTTGAGTTTTCCATCCTACATATTCAAATCCAGCGTGATAGTGTATTTGAAATTTTGAATAAGTAGAATAATTCCATTACTCATTTTGTTTGCACCAAAAAAAAAAAAAGTTTTATAATAAAAGAAACTGTGTCTCTCTTTCTTCTCAAAAAATAATAACAATAATAATAATAATTTGGTATAAAAATGCTTATTAGTTATTAATGCTTAAATTTTGCTAAATAATATTATAAATCTTCAATTTTACCTTAATTTTCAATAATCCTATCCATTTTAACCCAACTCATGATAACATAATAAGCAAATAGGTTTAGGAGGGGTTTGGGTTTTTTCAAATATAAATGGAATGGTTCAATGGTTGAGAGAATTCTTAAAATTTAATAGGGTTTAGTAAGGTTATAGTATGTAAAACATTTAGAGAATTTAAGCTTAGCTTTTTTTTTTTTTTTTTTTTTTTCCAAGCTCAAACCCGACTTATTACCCATTCTTTAAATAAAAGAGATCCCACTTTCGACTATTAAACCGCATGACTTTTTTGTTAATATATATATATATATATATATTTATTTATTTATATAAATAGGAATTGGATTAGTTTGTAACTTTACAAGTTTTAAATTAGGATTCAATTTGAGCTTGAGAAGTTTGCACTTTTATATTGCACCTTTTTATATTATAAAAGGTCAAGAAAAGTTACCCCGACAAAGATGTCCTTGATGAGCACGGAATAAATGCCCCAGAAACTAGCATTGAGAAATACGCAAATGAAA
>NW_027069513.1:1627553-1633054 GCF_002906115.3 Quercus suber | reverse complement strand
CCCCCCCCCCCAAAAAAAAAAAAAAAAAAATTTAGTGTTTAGGGTTACAGAAATCCGAATATTCTCTAGGTTTATGTAATCCCCGATATGACAGAGTAATTAGTTCATAGAGGAACCTTAAGGATCACATAAGTCCTGAAAATCGCTAGTCTAACCTTTTTATGTTAAAGAAAAAGTAATTGATATGCAAAGTTACGCCTAAACCTGTTGGCATAAGCTTTTTGATTATGGGTATCAACAGCCACTTGGTGGGTTCCTTAAACGTCTAATCTCCGACAACAAAAATTACAAACCAAGTGGGTCTTTCGTTGGAAGTATGATTGTTGAAACCCACATCGAGATAAGGCTCTTAATGGACTCCATAATATTATTCTCTTTCCACGAATACACTTTGAACGTGGAAAACACCTTGAATTGATACTCATTAGAGAATATATAAAGCAAATATTATAAAAAGCTCTCCATCTATCATCTACCACAAACATCCAAGTCTTATTCTTTTCTCCCTCACATTAATAGAGGCCCAATCACCACCTCTTCTTTTCTTCAATATCCTTCCTCCAGTTCTATGGCTTCCTTGAAATTCATCATTGGCATTATCGGTTAGTATATTCTCCCTCACAAAATCTTTAAATTGTTTCTTAGATTCTTAGTCTATTGCCTCATTTTAAATATTCTTCCTATAAATAATAACGATGATTATATTTTCGTGTTATTTTATTTGCAGGCAATATAACTGCTGTACTAGTTTTTGCTTCTCCGATGTAAGGCAGATAATGATTTTATTTTTTAACTCTTTATTAGAATATAGGAATTGCTGAACTAAGTTGAAAGGATGACTGCTTATAATTGGTTTAAATTTTTTGAGAAATAATTACAACATGCTACTAATTCCACAGTTCGAACCCTTTCTCTCTAAACTCTCAATCACTTTGTACATGAGGAGGTACTAATTCAGCTAAATGGCCTTTAGCATAATTGGTTTAAATTTTGATAATAGAAGTGTGATATATAAATTTATAATATAAAGTTCTCTCATACGTTACGTCTCACTAGTCACTAGTTTAATTTTAATCAGGAAGATAAATGAGCTCAGCCACATAGTAAAGTATTTGGTCGTCAATGGCCATCTGGGTTGAACATGGACATGCCTAGGCACACTCTTAAAGCATGACCAAAACTCAACGTGGAATTGTTTATAAGACTAGGTTAGTATAAGTATGACATAGTTAAAAATAGTTTGCTATTCTTCACTTCTTAACCTTATTTAAATTGGTAAACGCCCCTTGGTTACTGATTATAACAAATGTTTCCAAAACCTTTTATACTTGGTTTTTTTTTTTTTTTTTTTTGGATGGAAAAACCTTTTATACTTGTTAGTTGTTACAGGTAATTGAAGTTCTATCATTTACTGTATTATATAATAATAAGAATTAAGTCTTAGAAGTTGTGTTTGTGCCAAGTGTTTATCTTTTCTATACCACAAGTGGCTACACTCTTTTTACGTTAAGTGTCTGCCCTTTAATAAAAACTTGAGGAAATTACATAATATCCCTTGGTTATAATGGGCTCAAAATTAGTTAATAAATTAGTTTAAAAAAATTGTTTAATATTACCATATTTAGGAGCTTAGTGTGAAGCTTCGGTAGCATAAAATTAAGTTATTTCTTTTGCTATATTTTCCTTTCTTATAGAAAAACATTTTGGTGGGTGGTGATTTTTTTTGGGGGGGGGGGTTGGGGGGGGTGGGTGAGGATATCAAAATACCACTGAGCCACAAAGCATTTGTTTGTTTGGAATCTTTTTTCACTGTTGGCATACAGGAGATAAAATAAGTGGTTTGATTCAGTTAGGTCATATGTGGCCTTGTTTGTGCATTCATATATAGAACCCACATTCATATTGTGCATTCATATATAGAAACCACATTCATATAGATGGGAAGTACTATATTGAGTGACTAATTAATTTTTCTTGTTTGGTAATAATTGTCGAGAATTTCATAGTAAATATTTGTGGTCCCGTCGGTGACATCTGATAAAATTGGAACATGGTAAAATTTTTGTGACAACTTTTTCTTCTTCTTTTTTCCCCATTCTTGGTTGCAAGCTAGCAAGAATATTTTTTAGTCAACTTCCTAGAAAGGATTGAAGCTTCTTTTATACGATTAGAAGATTCGGTGCCGACTGAAATCCTCATCGATCACTACATTAGTGGGGGAACCTACTTGTTTCCGTTCCATCACAGAATAAAGACTTAATAATACATAAAGAGGCAATACTGGCTAACATTTTTTTTATTCTATTGGTCATTCAAGATGTTTATTATTATTATTTAAAATCCAAAGTGTATTTCCTTTTACTTTTTATATTATTTTCATAGTTAGAACAAACAAACTTTTGTTAGAATGTTGGGCAAGATTAGATGTGCAACGCATTTTGTCAAGAATCTTATAGACTTATAGTTCACCTAATACTTCTTTGGTGTTCCTAACAAAGGCCAGTATAATTCCCTCTTAGTGTAACACATAATTTTTTGTTGATCGCATATAAAGTTGATCTCTACCAAATAATATACAACAAAATGTACAAGTCATTGACAACTTTTTTTTTTTTTTTAACAACTTACAAGAGGCAGGCCAAAAATCTCCGGAGATGAGGGATCCCCTAATTAATATAACTAGTTGTGTACCAATGCATGGTTGGAGATGAGGGTTTTAATCTTGCTTTAGATGAAAATTTTTTGTTATAGATATCAAAGTAAAAATATTAATCAAGTCCAAGTCCAATCCTATTTAGTGAGCGAGCAAGGAAATCTAATCTACTTGTATTGTAAGTGTTGTAACCACCGCTTAATGTATGATTATACTTTAGGATTCAGCCTATTATAAAAACCCATCAATGGGCACAAAGTACTTAAAAATAAAAATGCAGCCATTAAAAGTTTTAAGATTGTTCGAACCATGTTAATTAATGTATTCTCTCTTTTTCTTTTTTCGTTTGCTTTGTCCCAAAATCAATATTGCCTAAGGTCATAAAAGATAACACACCAAAGGTCCGACAACTCCAACCACTACCATTAGCACACCCCCTCCACACACACACACAGCTTGCACCAAACCCTAAGAGCATTCCCATCAAGAATTTCAAAATTTTTAGCATTTGACAACTCAAAACACTACTTTAACAATTTTAAAACCTCATTTTACAATATACTATACATCAAAGGTTTTGTTTTTATTTTACTTTATTATTAATTTATTTTTTTACAACTTCATTTAAACATTATTATTTTTACTCTCTCACTATATTTGTTTCTCTCTCTATTCTTATCCGTGTCTCTCTCTTCCTCTGAAGAAACCCACCACTTTCTTCTCAATCCAAGCAAATCATAGCCACAAACACCACAATTCCCAACAACCAAAATCACAAAACCCAAACCCACAACCTCATCACCAACAACAGGCAAAAAAAGAAAAAAAGAAAAAAAAAAACCCCACTAAAATCACAAACCCAAACCCACAACCTTATCACCACCAACAACCGAAAAAAGAAAAAGAAAAAGAAAATCAACCTAACAAAATCACAAACCCGAACCCACTACGAGACCCACGAGCTGAGCCACCCACTTCCGCTAAGAAACACCATCGAAACCCATCAAGCAACCCAACAACTGAGCAACCAAGACCCATCAACAACCCACTGTGCCACCAGACCCATCAACAACACCACCGACATCCATCAAAACCATCACCGAGGCACCACTAAAACAAAACAACCAAGACCCACTAGCACAGAGACCCACCAAATTAGACCCACATCATCACCAAATCATACCCACACCACCACCATGGCAACCACCATTAGAATCACAAGTTACCTCAAAAAAAAAAAAAAATCAACAACACCACTACCACCATGATTTTTCAGTTGATGCCGATGAAAGAAGAAAAGAGAGAAGAAGTAAAACCAGTGAGAGAAAAAGAAAGAAGAAAAGAGTGAAGAGTCTTGTGAGAGAAAAAGAAAGAAGGGAGTAGTGGGAGAGATCAGACTTGTGAGAATTTTTTTTTTTTTTTTTACAATCCTGCTACAGTGAGCTGTTATCAATGACAGCTTAGAGTATTCTCATCAACACTCTCAAATGCTATAAATGCTAAATTTTAGCATCAAAAGATCAAAAAGCATATTCCATCAGAGCTCTTAAATCCTATTCATTTTGTAATCCAGCTACAATGGGCTACAAGAGATAGCAGCCCAGTGTAGTAAGATTGTAAAAAAAAAAAAAATTATTTGTTTAATAAAGAGAGAGACAGAGGAGAGAGAGAGGGACCAAGGAGAGAGAGAGGAAAAATAAAAAATGAATAAAAAATAATAAAGAAAGAATATTTAAATGGAGTGTTAAAAAAATAGAAGTTTTGATGGAAGAGATATTGTAAAATAATGTGTTATATATTATAAAATTAGTTTTTGAGATGGTAAATGCTAAATTGTTTAAAAGTGTTGATGAGAATGCTCTTACTGTAACTGAATGCTAAAATATTTAGATTTAACATCTTTAATGAGTCATGTTTTTATGATTTCATGATGGCTTGCATGATTTCAAGTCGTTCTAGTTTCTACGTCTGGGTTCACTACATGGTTGAACCACTTTTGCAAAAACCTTTTGATACCAATCATCTTGAAATTTTTTTCTGTTTTTTTTTTTTTTTTTTTTTCAAACTCTTTAGCTTTCAAGAGAATTTTCAGCAAGTTTCTTATATTTTTCAACCAATTTGATGGATTCATTGAGCTTAGCAATCAAATCATCCTTTTCACAAAATAACTTGTTTAAACTCTTTTGAAACTTCTTAGCATTTTTCTTGAAGAGTTTGGTGCTAGGAATATCAACAACATCCAAGGATTCATGTAACATGACATCACAATCATGAGGATAAACACTCATAGAGGCATTTTCACAAACACATGGCATGTTACAATCAACAACATCCATACAAGCATGTAAAGCATTATCCATGGCAAAACACACAAGGGGTCAAGGATCACACTTAGGTAATGAAACCAAAACAAGTGTACCGCTCTGATACCAATTGAAAGCTCGAAAACATGTTGAAAAACACAAGAGCTGTTTAGACCCCCGATTAAAATTACGGCTCGATAGTTTTTACACAACTTTAATATAAAGTGCGGAATAGTGTAAAGCCGAGCGGATGAACAATATAACTACTCTAATCCATAAACTAAACAACACAGCAGTATAATGGAATATAAAAGAGTAGGGAAGAGAGATGCAAACACAGAAAACACCAAGACGTGTTTTCGAAGAGGAAACCGAAGAACTCGGCGAAAAACCTCTCCGCCGCCCTCCAAGCGGAAATCGATCCACTAGACAATCAGTTGGGATACATGAGTAAGCAAGAGACCCTCCAAGCCTAATCTACCCGATGTACCTAAGCCCTCCAAGCTCCTACTCCAACAAGGCTTCTCGGAACCGTGTCTTGTCTT
>NW_027069513.1:1538005-1618190 GCF_002906115.3 Quercus suber | reverse complement strand
TTTTTTTTTTTTTTTTTTTTTCTTCTTTGGGGGAGAGAACTTTGGCAATGCGTAATGATGACGACTGACACATTGTTGATCATATAGTTGATCTCAAGCTAAAAAAGTGGTGTTTCTCCAAACTACTGTTCCCCCATCCAACACTAATAACCTTTACTGTCATGTCGGTATAGACAAAGAAAGAAAATTTATATTAAATCTCCTCAGCTGTCATATCGGGAAATATATCCTAAAAAGTGGTAATTGATTTTATATTATCTCCAAGAGTGGAGCATCCACTTCTATGTTGGAGGAATTAGTTAATAAGTCTCTGTATGTATATAATATATATATATATATATATTGTGCTAATACATTCACAATGACCAGCATGTAACACTAACATGTAGTATTCAATATCACTGTTGTACTTAATCGGAATTTTCAGCCATGAAACCTTTGATAATTTGTATCACTCTCTCCGCCACTTCTGAAAATGGATGATCCGTGAAGAAACCATGTTGCTTTCCTTCAAACTCTACGTACTCAATTTTCTTTGCCAACTCCTTCAACTTTTTTGCATAGTCCTCAACCCTATCTTTCAAAATTTCATCGCTACCTACAACCACCAACATTGGATTCAGGTTCACTTCTGCTAGCTTGGGACTAGATGGACCAAATGGATTCATCAAGGGGTGGTCTTTAGTGCCTCCAATTGGAAGAGACAACCTCCAAAACCTGTTGTCAATAGGATCAAAAATAGCAATATTACTTTGTGCATGCCCAAAATAAGTTATGAAAATGAACTGACTAAGTTTTTCACCCAAACCAATATTAGATTAGATGAATCTCCTCCAACTTTTAACGTAACCATTCTATTAACCGCACACTTGTACTTTAATCTTATTATTCTCAAATTATTTAAATAAGTCACATAATTGTTAACTATGACCAAAATCTTAAAATGCACATACGTCATTATTAAAAATTAAGTAATGTGTTGAAAAGCTTTTCTCCAAATCAATTTAAAAAAAAAAAAAAATTGTGTCAAATATAAACCATAATGATAATGGATTGAGAACAAGTCTCACCGATTTCTGTTACTTTTGCAAAAGGTATGTGTTAGAATTTGATTATTCAACTAATGATAGAACATGTCACAGCATTAATAGTTGTTTTTTGTTCCCTCACAATTCACCACTTGTTCTCTGTATGATAGTGTACTAATGTAATTTATATGAAATTGTAATACATGCAGGATAGCACCTTATACCGTTTACTTAATACTTGGTGGATCCTTTCGCCAATAACGATAACATTGATACATATATAGCCAAATAATAATAATAATAATAATAATTACAGTGATTGTTTATACAATCCCCCTGGCCTGTAATGGTTTCCACCTATTCGACCAACAAGAAAATTAAAATAACTAGGTACTTTTTTTTTTTTAATTAATTTTACCCACTAGTTGGAAAAAGGAAACCGAAAAGATTGGTGTGACCATTAATTTATAATCAGCCGTC
Organism: Quercus suber; assembly: GCF_002906115.3. Taxonomy (NCBI): domain Eukaryota; kingdom Viridiplantae; phylum Streptophyta; class Magnoliopsida; order Fagales; family Fagaceae; genus Quercus; species Quercus suber. The sequence goes on along the minus strand of NW_027069513.1, from coordinate 1,616,682 downwards.
AAGGACAATGTAAAAGTAGAAAGTTTTTCATATCACTTGAGTTTGCTGTGTTACCTATATTCTTTTTAATCCTTAATTTAACAACAATTCTCAGATGCTTCCAAGGAATTTGATTAGAACTAGATTGGTAAAGAGCAAGCACTTAATCCAAATGCCGCACAGGGTTTTAGAATAGATCGTGAGTAAAATACTTGATGTTTGACACATGGATGGGGAAAATTGATGTTTTTAGAGAAAGAAATTAAAAAAAAAAAATGGTAAAACCTCACTTCTCACACCCAACAAAACTTTTGGTTGCTTTTTATTATTTTATAAATATAAATAAAAATCCCATGAAGATTTTTTAAATATTGAATTGTACGTAATTTTTCTTACAATACAAATGAGACCAATTCATTTATTATATTCATTGTTACCTATGAGTCTATAACAATAACATTATGTTAACTAGTACGTACGGTTATATTTAAAAATAATTACTGTTAGTAGATACATATCAAACATCCTTACCTAATTTTAATATTATTATTTTTGCTTTTGAACTTTTGCCAATTCTTAGAAAGAAAATTTTGTAAAGATATCATTTACTAAAGAATACAAATTACTTATTCTTGATTGCTCTAATTCAGTAAGAAAAAAGAATTTAGTTTTTAAATTTATTTATATTAGTTTTTACCTTTTGAACATGATTGTTTTATTGTGATAAAATGAATCTAGTTAATTTTATTTCATTTTTCCCATAAGTTATGAATTTTTTAATTAATATGATAATATATTGAAATTAATTAAAGACAGCATTTTAATTTACATATTCTTGTAAGATAATGTCGCTCACTTAATGCACACTCTATTAACCATATGTCAAGGACAAGTCTCATATAAAGTAGTTATAAACCATGCATCATAGATAAATATGCCATGTTAATTAGATTAACTCACAATCTAACTTCATAATCAAGTATTCAGCAGCAACAACACAAAACAAAATAAATAAATAAAATCAAGTTCCATCTTTCAAAAAAGAAGTTATGTGGATTTATTATTATTATTATAAACTAATATGTAGCCTTCTCTCACAAAAAAAATAAAATAAAATAAAACAAAATAAACTAAACTAATATGTAGTTTAGTTATTGTCAGAAAAATGTGCAAACTGTTTCTTGTTGGAAGAAGATCAGAGAGTCATTGATTTTCAGATAGCATATATTATACATGGCATTTTGGCAATATTGAGTACTAGCTCCATACCTGTTATACATGTCCAAGTTCCAAAATACTTCACATGGCCTCTCTTCCTCGGACCTAGTCTTCACACTCCCACCAAAAAATGGAGCCAAGAGCACATAACCTCTCACCCGAACTGGCTCCAATTCAACCAAACCCACACCAAGCCTAAGTGCTACATGGTGAGCCACGTTCCCACCAGAAGAGTCACCCATTACAAAAACCCTATCAAAGTCCACAACCCCATCACCCAACCAAGTATCACAACCAATGTCGCCATGCATGGCTAGGGTTTGTAACCATTTTAGAGAATTTATAGCATCATCTATGGCTGCCGGAAGCCTATGCTCCGGCGCAAGCCTATAGTCCGGTGCAACTACGAGGACTCCAAGCCCGGATGCAAGGCGGTGACATATGTTGTGAAAGTTGGGAAAAGTACGTGACCCGAAACAAAAACCACCGGCATGAATGTAATATAAGACAGGAAGCTTGGTGAGTGAAGCCAATGTGGGCTTGTAAAGGCGTAGGTGAAGATTGTGGTGCTTGTCAAACACGTAGTCTTTCCAAAGAACGGAGCCATCATCAATGATAGGGATGTTAAAATTTATGTTGGTTGAGCGTGAAATAGAGCCATCACTATAGAGCTTCAAGAGACCAAAGCAATCTTCAACTACATGAGGAAGAGAACCCATCTCTCAATAGCTCTATTAATTTCTCTCTTTACGTATTTGATAACTTTTGTGGTTTGGCGAAGGATCTATATATTAAAGAAAAGTGTGAATTGAAAGGGATATATTCAAAAACTACGTACACTTAAATTAAGTGTACATGGGTTTTGTCCCCATTTTTATTAATCTTTTGGTGGAAAAGCATGATTGTGGCTATTAATTGGACCTAATATCTGTATTTTAGGCACCGGGTAATGGTCACGGTCCAACATGAAGAATTCATTTTTGAACTATTAACAGCTAAAATTTTATTGTCATTGATTTCAATATTCTTTGAGCTTGACTTGACCGAGTCCCTGTATCATGCATATTTCCGGAAACATACCTTAAAAGTGGTTGGGCTATAAGATTCATTTGATTTTATTTCGTGAAAAATGGACCATGGAAAGGTTGGTCAAAAATTTTGGTCTTCAATAAAACAGTGCTACTTCGTCTTTTTCCCTTTGTCCCATTTATTTTGTTTGTCAATGTAGTTGCGAAGTCTCCATTCATATCTTCTGATTAATGAATATTCTAAGATCAAAATGGGAGAACAGCACATGCATGTTTATTTTGGTCTTTCTCATTTTTGTGGTAAGTTTCTTTTTATGTTTCACGTTATAATTTTTGGAATATAAATTTTATATCCTATTTTTTGTGTTTCACTTTATACTCCATCAATCTTTTTATGAAAAATAATTACAATATATTGATAATACAATAGTTTAAACTCTTTTCTCCTATACCCTTAAGTACTTTGTGTATAAGAAAGTGTTAATTCAATTACAAAACTTCGAGCGGATGAACAATATAACTACTCTAATCCATAAACTAAACAACACAGCAGTATAATGGAATATAAAAGAGTAGGGAAGAGAGATGCAAACACAGAAAACACCAAGACGTGTTTTCGAAGAGGAAACCGAAGAACTCGGCGAAAAACCTCTCCGCCGCCCTCCAAGCGGAAATCGATCCACTAGACAATCAGTTGGGATACATGAGTAAGCAAGAGACCCTCCAAGCCTAATCTACCCGATGTACCTAAGCCCTCCAAGCTCCTACTCCAACAAGGCTTCTCGGAACCGTGTCTTGTCTAGCTTTCCGGATCCCGCAACAAGCTCCATGTTGCATCTGCCATCCTTGGCTTCTTCCAATGCTTCCCAGCAACTCCAAACCACTCTCTACACTCTGAATAGGTGTGGGTTGTGTTTGGGTACAAATCTCCTCTCAATGTATGATAATGGGAGAGGGATGGAGAAGAGGCTACAATGATTTCTCACTAAGAAGGAGTAGCTCTCTCTCAAAAGAGGGTGTGTGTGTTGTAGAAAACCTATCTAGGGTTTTTTCTCTCTGAATAGCCTCTCATACATTTGTGGGTAATGAGGGTATATATAGTATGGGTGAAGGGTAAGAAAGTCACTCATTAAAATCCTCCAGGCAGAAAGTTTCGTGACTGTCTCGCGGGAAGGCCTTACCCGCGAGACACTCGCGAAAACGACAGCCTGGCATGACTCTTCAACTTCCAGTCATGTGCTTCTCACATGACTCTTTCGCGGCTTAGCTTCCAACGACACACCCGCGAGATCCACTGATCCTCAATAAAGCTTGAGTCTTCACCAACTTGATACTAAACTCAATACAATTAAATCCCACAAAATACAAGGAAATGAAATAAAGTAATTACAACACATTTTGTCATAGAATAAAGCCAATATAAAACATAGTTGTAAATCACAACTTTACAGTACAGATTACCATCATGAAAATCTAATATATATATATATATATATATGCATGTAAAAAAATTAAGAAATGGATCATACATTGCAATTTTTTTTTTTTTGGGGATTAGTGCAAACTAATTTCAATAGACCACACATAAATCATCTTGTGTCTCAAAAGTAAGGTAATGGAAACTACTAATTCAATTATTGAACCAATATTTTAACAAATTCCTGGTTATGGCCATGATTTAAGGTTGCACAAGTTTGATGTAAGCCAGTTCAAAATAGCAATATACTTTTGCTGGGAGAGGGGTGTAGTTCTATGAGTTGCACATCGTAGAGGAGAAGAAAAACCTATTTTGTAATTTCTGTCTTCATACCCAAATTAGAGAGCTCTCTAACCAACCCTTTGTTTTCTACTCCTAGCAAGAGAGAGGAAGGATTTATGAAACTTCATTTGAGGTGCTAGGTTCTCATTGAATTCAGTGAATTGTTTTATAGTTTTATTGATCATCTTACCTTATGACTTGATGTTCTCATCTTGCAATCGAAACGTATCCCCTAAAGGCAAAGCTCATAATGTGGTTTTGTATTATTGGTCTTACAGATCCAAATATAATGAAAAATTTTCAAGTTGACCGAGATGCAATAAAATTTTTTCTTTTTTTTTTTAATTATTTTTTTATTTTTATAGGCAACAATAAAATTTGTTCTTGCTGGTGCCAACATAATGTGTTGCGGTCTTTACATCTCTTGGTGGTGCTTTGGATGATTCACAATATGCATAAAGAAGCATTTGAAAAAAAACCATTCATGCAAAGACCATTATAATCATAACTTATTTATTTCTTTAATTGACAATATTTTTTTCATTGTACACAAGATTTAATGTATAAAACCACTAACAAATGGAATTCCCAGACTTGGCAGCCATTGGTTACCGTTAATAAGATTTTCAACAGTAAAGTATTTAAATTCTTTAGAATTTTTATGTTTTTAGACCCCTTAAAACACAAGCCGTTTAACTTAGTTATTTAGCCAAGTGATTACTTAGATAAATTATTCAGATTTAGGTTAACACAATCAAATCATATAATGTAAATAATGTGGAAAAGTAAATAACACAACGATATGATAACTCAGGAAAACCAACCAGTAAAAAACCTGGGAAGGATTTAACCTAGCTATCCTTAAGGTAAAACAGATCCACTATGAAAGAATTAAAGTGTGTACAATAAGACTTAGACTACTAACATCCTATTGCTACATCGTGTAGAAAACTTACTACCATGATCACGTGACAGTTTCGAGTCTGCGAACTACTTTTTTCTTTGATCCACTGCAACCACAAGTACTCTCACTTGTGACTTTGAGACTCCACTCAAAAGTTTCAGATTTTCTGTAAATTCTTTATACAGCAACTGAAGTGATCACCGAGTTTTTGACATAAATCTTGATAACCTTAAGTGTGTATGAAGGTAAACACCTCTAGATCTCACAAGAGATTCTACACACAGCACATCAACAACCACTAAAACGTAGTTAGGGTTTTTCTTTTTATACTTGGAGTAAAATATAAAACCCAACACATCAAATCGGGCTTGGGCTGAGTTGGAAAAATTTGTAGAAAATTAATCTGCACGAGGTTCGATCGAGCGAGCCTAATTTTTGATCGATCGAGCCTTGCAAATTTAGCCAATAAATCCTGCAATTCACTCGATTCCAACTTTACAAATAAACACACTTTGAGCAGCCTAAATCTAAACTCTAAGTTTTGATCATGGTTTGCCAACACATTACATATTGAAGTTCTAACACATTTAGTTCCTAAAGCCTTAGAACGTAACAAACTCCCCCTTTGGAAATCCGTGACAAAACACAACACAAGTATAAAATGCTCAAAGTTACGAAACATCCCAATTAAATTAAAATGCCCAAAAACAATTCAACCTAACTACTATCTATCAGTTGCCAGTGTAGAGAACAGAACGACTGAATAAACCTGTAAATTCCTGAAACACTTAACAAACACACATATAAACACATGTGTGGAAAATACAAGTAAAACAAAATAAATTTTTAATTTCACACAACAGAAAATAAAAGACATATATCATGAATAACCTCAAAATATAAATCAATAACCAATGTTTCACATGTGAAACAAGAAACAAGAAAAGAAACATAAAGCACAGTGTCTCCCCCTAACATATACAACTCATAAAAAATACATCATCATCAAAACAAATACATCATGAGCAAAATAAAATATACATCATGAAGCTCCTAGATACAATCTAACAACAACAACCAAAAAAAAAAAAAACTCCCTATATCTCCATGCATAAACCAATATGTACTCCCCATTTTTGTGACGAATTGCCAAAGGGCTATCATGACTCATCATCAAAAGGATGTGGTGGAGAAGACCGTCGAGCACTCGTCAAATCAGCACGTAAAGCCTGAAGCTCCGCAAGCACATCCACCAAAATATGTCCATGCGTCGCCTGAACGATCATGACAGTATCCAACATGCTCCGAATGGATGAATCACTCGAAGAAGAAGGTGGAGGATCAACAGCGGTCGTGGGATCGACATACTCCTTAGCAGTGGGGTCGCCTGAAAAAAGAGGCTGAGATGCATCACCTATGGAAGAGTCTACTCTAGGGCGTTTAAAGCTAGCTTTCATCTAAGCTACTCTTTGCCTAAGGAAGGTGGCACCTATGGGAGCGATGATATGGACAGGCTTAGATGCAGGAAAAACCTCTAATCCTAAATGCAACAAAACCCTATGAATAAAGACTGAAAAGAAAAGACCATGTGATTTAGAACTACTCCTATGAACCTCAACTAGAGATCGAATGAAAAGAGTAGGAAAACTCATAGGAGCATCAGTCACAAGGGCATACAAAAATGCACATCTCTTAATAGGAATGGTGTGCAAGTGAGAGATAGGCCAAATAGAGTGACAAGCAATCTGTAAAAACAAATAATTGAGCTTAGTTAGCTCATGAGTAGTGATTCGAGGATCGAAACCCCATCTAATAGTAGTACTGGTAAGGATAGACTAGTTGCCGTACCAAAGGTATACCAAGAGCAAAGGCCACCACCTGAGGTGTAATGACATACTCTTCACCCCTTATCCAACTCATCACATATTGAGTGTTGAAATCATCAAAGTGGACAGAGAGGTTCGAATAGAACTCTCTAATCAAGACAGTAGGAGGAGGGTGCTCAATGTCTATAAGAGGTAATCAACCCCGACTCTCGAAATTCCTATGTATCTCAGGGTTTAACTCATCTAGGATAACTCTACACTTAGCCCACACAGATCTAAAGATATAGAGTTTCTTATAGTTCTCTTGGTTTTTCTCAAACCGAAACCTATCACTCTAAAAAATAGGGTTAAAGGAAGAGGAGGTTTTCTTATTTGCTCTAGTTTTCCTAACCATGATGCTAAGAGAGTAGACAAAAAGAAAACACAAGGGCAGACTGCATTAGAGAGGGTTGGAGCACAAAAATCACAATAAATAACAATCTATATGATGCATATAATGAATACACATATGATGCATGCTCTAATGCATTGACATTTGTTCAAATTTACTTCATAAATAATCAATTGACTTGAACACAAAGTTTTAGAGCAAAAACCCCAATTTTTGAAAAACCCAATTTCAAAAAATAAACCAAATTGAGAAATTCATCATCATACTAGTTAGAAAACATAATATAATGAGTTAATCAATCAATTACACAAGTCAATTTTACCAATTTTAGTCCAATTGAGCAAAATCCACAATTTCACAAAGTTTCAAGCCCCAAAATTTCAAAATTTTCTCAAATCACAAAATTAATCAAATTAATGCATGAGAATCATGTTAATAACATCTGAGAACAAAAACCTATTAAACAAAATTGATTAAAAACAATTGATTTGAACAAAAATCCCAAAATCCCTAGGTTCGAAATTTTCAATAAAAATGCATGAAATATGTGATTTTAATGAAAAAGGAAGGGTAAAAGAGACTTACTCAAGCTAGAAGACAAAAACCTTGAAAGATTTGAGGCAGAAAATGACAAAAATTAGCTTTAATCGATCGAAAAACAGATTCGATTGATCCAGCATCAATCGAGCACCGATTGAGCCAAGCAGATTGTAACCAAAATTTTATCGCATTTTCGATCAATCGAACAACAGCTTCGATTGGTCAAAAATCTGGAAAACTCAAATTTTTGAAAAATGAAGCAATTTAATGCAGGAACTCCTCAAAGCATAGTGTTTCATGAATGAAATGCATGAGTATGAGATTAAAAGCTTTTCAAAAACACTTGAATTCAACCTAGATCTTCCAAAGACAAGTTTTTTTCAATCAAATTGTCGTAAAAAACACAAACATTAAACACGTTTTGCATTAAAATTAAGGAATATATAATCTTGGATGACCAAAACAAATTCACACACAATATCATATTCTAAGTTTAGCAGAGAATAACTTGTGTAGTGTGTGCAACTAGTAAAAGCATGAGATACATGTGTAGTGATAAGTAAATAGTGATCAATCACTATTTCTACAAAATTCATCACATATGTTTAAAAGTGACTATCACCTAAAGAGTTACATCATATAACTCTCACATCTCTTAGAAAACAATCTTGCAATCATGTAAGTTTCTTATTTTGCCTCATAATGTACACACAAATTTTATTTCAATGTGAAAATATTTGATTAGCCAGATAATATACACACCAATTTTATTTCATTGTGAATTTATTATAGCCCAATAATGTACACACTAATTTTAGCATTAATTCGAGGCTACACCTTATGTCCTTTTTGTGCATATGCTACACTTTCTCGAACACAAATTCTTATGATATGTACTAAAGTGTTCATGATTAGCTAGTAAACAGTGGTGAGATGGTTATTTATGTCTTTTTCTTAGGATTTTTTAGTCTTTATAATCAAAAGCACGTGACTTCAAAATCAAGATCATGTGATTAAAAACTATAGACAATTCTCACACAACATGCACTTCATAGCTAAATCTAGTAAAGTGCAGTAAAATAAGTTCATCCAAGCTAAATAAGGTACACAAGCATGTCATGTAAAGATAATATGGCCAACCTTGATTACAAGTCTAAGAGAAATAATGCAAAACACATTTTTCCTTCCTTTCCCTTATTTATTTATTTATTTTTATTTTTTAAAAGGAATGAAAAAAAACAACCTATCATGAAATGCATGAATGTTATGCAATGCAAATCCTTAAAAAAAAATTAATAAATTAAAAAAAAAAAAAAAGCCAACAGCAAAGAAAAAAATGGTCACAAAGAATATTAAGATGAAGCACAAGGACCATGTCAAAAAGACTTAATTAAATTAAGCCTTTTACATCCAAAATCTTTTAGATGCAGCTCTAGCATCAGAGTTATTATTCATATTAGAATGATGTGCAACTCCAAGATTGGAATAAAAGTTTAACACCTTTACCAACTCACCAATAAGTACCATAGGATCTTGTGCCTGAGGCATAAGTACTTTTGGTTTATTTGCTCACTTTGCAGCTTGCAACTTGAAACAGTTTGGATAAATATGCCTAGTCTTTCTACAAAAATGACAAACCCATAAAGGTCTATCATGCAACTTATCCTTAGAAAGAGGATGATTCTTAGGCTTAGACTCTTTAAGATTAACCCTAATCTTCCTAGGAGGTGGTGTAGCTTCTACTGATTTGACAATCTCACTTTTGGAGAGCTTAGAAGAAGAAAGAAAGTTTATGTAATGAGTTTCAGACACAGAGATACTATCTTCAAAACTTAGACTAGTTTTGTCTAAGGGAGACTTCTGAATACTCAACATATGTTCAAGTTTAGAACTAGCAAACCTATTTGTTTGTTCTCTTGTAACTGATAATTCTAGTTATAAATTCTTAACTTTATCAAGCAACAACATGTTTTCAGTCTTCACCTTATTAATCAATTCATTAGCATCAAATAATTTCAACAGCAAATTTTTTTTTATCAAGTTCAAGAGAAGCAATTTTCTTCAAACCTATGTCAACATTCATAGCATCCTTTGCAGCAACCTTGCAAAACTTATTATATACTTTTTGCAAATCAGCATTTTCAGAGAGTTCCCCATCAGAAGGGTTCTCATCAACCACAACACTTTCATCAACTATAGCAGTAGCTGTGAAAGCAATGAAGTTTCCATCCTCATCACTACCAGACTCATGATCAGAAACTTCATCATCACTAATGGTTACAGTCATAACTTTACCCTTTGATCTTAAGAATGTAGGACATTTTGATTTCACATGACCATACCCTTAACATCCAAAACATTGTTGACCTATGGAATTATTAGAGGTTTGACCTACTTTTTCTTTAGATTTATCAATATTATTCACTTTAGTGGGTTCATTCCTCTTAAAATTCCTAGGTTCAGCATTGTTTTTATCTCTTACCCTTTTGTTATTGTTCTTAAGAAAGTTTCTAAAGTTCTTGGCAAGATATGCAATCTCTGTAGAAGAGAGTTCATCATCAAATCTATTATCATCAATTGACTTAAGAGCCATTGATTTGGATTTGTTTGTCTTAGGCAGGTCTAGCGCATAGGACTAAAGAGATCCTACAAGCTCATCAATAGGAATAGAGTCCACATCTTTGCTTTCAGTAATGGTAGTCACTTTAGGTCTAAAATTCTCAGTCAAGGATCTAAGTATCTTCCTAACAATCTTAAGTTGATCATAAATCTCACCCAAATTATAGGCAGAGTTAACAATATCATTCAGTTTAGCATAGAATTTATCAAAACACTCATCATCAGACACTCTAATACTTTCAAATCTAGTAGTTAACTGCTACAATTTGTTAATCTTAACTGCTTGTGTACCTTCATGCACAGTTTGAAGAATATTCCATGAGATAAGCAACCTCAACATTTGAAATTCTCTTGAATTCTTCCATAGAAACAGCACTAAAAATAGCATTCATGACTTTACTATTGAAAGCGGCTACTTCTTTCTAAGAAGTTTTCCACTTGCTTATAGGAGTAGTCAGTTTCTCGCATCTATATTCAACGGAATTCCAAACTCTCTCATTAATAAATTTTAGGAATGCTTTCATCCTTACTTTCCAGTAGGCATAGTTGTTTCCATCAAAGTGAGGTGAGATCACAAAAGAGTGACCGTGTTCCATGACAACAGAGGTAAATGATCAACTCTTAGATCAGAGGATCTAAATACAAGAGCTAACCTACTCTGATACCACTTGTTCGTTTTTAGACCCCTTAAAACACAAGCTATTTAACCTAGTTATTTAGCCAAGTGATTACTTAAATAAATTATGTAGATCTTCGTTAACACAATCAAATCATATCATGTAAATAATGCGGGAAAGTAAATAATACAACGATATGATAACCCAAGAAAACCAAACCAATAAAAAACTTAGGGAGGATTTAATCTAGCTATCCTCAAGGTAAAACAAATCCACTATGAAAGAATTGAAGTTTGTATAATAAGACTTAGACCACTAACATCTTATTGCTACCTCGTGTAGAAAAATTACTACCATGACCACGTGACAAGTCCGAGTCCATGGACTACTTCTTTCTTTAATCCATTGCAACCACAAGTACTCCCACTTGTGATTTTAAGACTCTACTCAAAGGTTTCAGATCTTTTTTAAATTCTTTATGCAACAACTGAAGTGATCACCAAGTTCTTAACATGAATCTTGATAACCCTAAGTGTGTATGAAGGTAAACACCTTTAGATCTCATAAGAGATTCAACACACAGCACATCAACAACCACTAAAATGTAGCTAGGGTTTTTCCTTTTATACTTTGAGTAAAATATAAAACTCTACACGTCAAACCGGGCTTGGGTTGAGTTGGAAAAATCTACAGAAAATTAATCTGCACAAGGTTCGATCGATCAAGCCTAATTTTCGATCGATCGAGCCTTGCAAATTTAGCCAATAAATCCTACAATTCAGTCAATTCCAACTTTACAAATAAACACACTTTAAGCAGCCTAAATCTAGACTCTAAGTTTTGATCATGGCTTGCCAACACATTACACATTGAAGTTCTAATACATTTAGTTCCTTAAGTCTTAGAACCTAACATAATTTTTAGCAATATGATACCTAGGCCATTTAAGCCTTCCTGTTATATTGGCTCCTGAGCCACGATTAGCATACTCCAAATAATGCAACGTGGATAAGCTTTTCTTATCACCTTTTGAAAGCCATCTTTTAAGGTCAATCAATTTGTCAAGGAAACATTCCATGACAATAGTCTATGAAACCACAACCTACCTAGAAATGATTTGAATTGTGGGTAAGGTTGAAGGTCTTTGTCAGCTTTAATGGAGCAATTGTGTAGCACTATTCTGGTATCTTCCCCTTTTCCATGAGCTTGGGCTGTGATTACATTCTCGGTGTCTCCCATATGCTTCCTCATGTAAATGTTATTGTAATCATTCATTGCAAAAATTTTAGCTTAGGATTACAACCTATTTGTTGCAATATTTAGAATTAATTGCAATGAGATCTTTGTGTTACATAAATTTATTACCTCAGAGTTTATTACAATGGCTCGCAACAACTTTTTCGTTGTTGCAGTAACACCTTAGTGCAACGAATTTGTAGCTATTGCAACGATTTTTCCCGTTATGACAGGCTTTTTTTTTTTTTTTGCTTGTAGTATCTTATGCTATCTATTTTATTCAAATATGGATTGGATGGGCCACAGAAACTAATTTTGGACCTCTCTTTTTCAACTAGTGGGGGGAAAAAAAACACTTATTGTCACAATCCTAAGCTTAGGTTATAAATAAAGCGATCCTTGCAATCCTTCTTTGTGATTACAAATTCGTTGCAATAAGGTGTTATTTCAATGACGAAAAAGTTGTTGCGAGCCGTTGTAATAAACTCCGAGGAAAAAGGTTTATGCAACACAAAGATCTCATTGTAATAAGTTCTAAATATTGCAACAGCCAAGATGATGCAATAACTTCTTTATTACAAAAAATAACTTTGTGGCAATAGCTTATTGCTTCAAATATTTTGTTGTAATAGGTGAAAAATGTCATAACTTATTACAACAAACAACCTTGTTGCAATAGGTTGAGTTTTTTTATTTATTATTATATTAATTTGTCTATTACCCTGTCTTGCAATATACATATTATAAGACAATATAAACATTATATTTAAGAACTAAAATAATAAATTAAAGATACAAATTAAAAAATGCAAAAGTCAGAGTACTTCATTAAATTGGTATGTCCAAAAACACAAATATATACATAACATGTTGAGTTTACGATCAAACATGTAGTTTCAAAAGTAAATATACACAAATATATAGACAACTTGTAAGAAAAGTTCTTTCCAGAAAGTGATATCCATGCATGCTTCACAACCACTTCATTGGCCTTCACCCTATAAAATTGAAAAAAGAAAGAAAAGGAAATACTTATAAAGTTGTAAAACACTATAAATACAACATAATAACACAAATATACACCATTACTAATGAATATAAAATAATAATAATAATAATAATAATAATAATAATAATCATCATCATCATCATCATTACTACTCAAAGACCCTTTCATAATCAACCATCGAATCTAATTATAATGTGTACACACACAACTTTCAAAATGCATGTATATTGCATAACTATTAGATGCTCTTAAGCCTATTGCTACTACGCTTCAAGTTTACAAGTCAATAGATGGAGATGAAAATAAATTCGAAGTGGTTAAAAATGATGATATATATTATTACTGCTTTTAGAGTTAAAATTTCACTTCCCACAAGTTTTTATTCAACTAGAGAGTGACAGTAAAATACTTAGATAAAAAGAAAACACATAAAAAGAAAGAATAGTTGTAAAAATCATATTTTTAACAATAGAATTATAAAATAGAGATGGATCAGAACTAATAGGCCAAAAATGAATTGACCCATTGTGATGAATTAATTGATTAATTAGCCAAGTTTAATTAATTAATCAAATTAATATGCAAGCGCGTGATAGTACAAACAAATCACCAATTAAACTAAGTATGCAGCGGAAAATAAATTGACATGGTGATTTGTTTACGAATGGGAAAAACCTACATGGAAAAAACGCCCCGGGTGATTTTAAGGTCACCACTCTCGAAATTCTACTATTATCACAACAAGCAGTTACAAGTAAAGGAATTCCAGTACCTTATACCAACCTACAGTTGAACCCGTACCCTAATACCCAATTGGACTTGCTTTGTAGTGACAATTTCTCCTTTTGATGCACGGCTCCCAGTACGTGACTAACTAATTGCGCAGATCCTAGTATGCGACTTCAATCACCAACTAGAGAAAATTGTTGACTGAAATTTCTTCAGTTCATCCACATTGAAGATCAAAAAGATGCTTGGTTATAAAACCCTACGGTGCACAAATACAGCAACTTCTACAATAATGATGAATTAGGGCAAAACTCTGTCTCCAATCACAATTTTCTTGAAAAAACTTTGCTCAACACTTGTGCAACTTGTGTCCTCTTTAAAGGCCCTTAAAATAATCATTTTATATGTTTAGGACTGTGAGAAAAGAAAGCCCAAACACATAATCATGGATTAGAGTTAAAACAGAACTGAAAATCTGTTTTTCATAAACCTCGACAGATGCCTAGTTGTCGAGTTGCTATCAAGCCACGGGGCTGATCAGCTCTTTAAACCTCGACAAATGGCTAGCTGTCGAGCTTTAATGACAGACACTTCTTCAGCTTGAATCTTAGATAAACTTGCATGTCTTCAACACTTGATCTTGAAACAAAATTTCTTGAAGTATTAAACATATCCTAGATCTACCCAAATACAAGTAAAGTGCGTTTTATCAAAAGATTAGCCAATTACATAAAGTAATTACATATGTTCCTAACAATGAATCACATATGTTCTAACAAGAACATTTGGCATGGTTTCTCAAAAGAGAAACAAAAATTTTCTCAGTTTATTCAACTTTGATCATTTGGGGAAATAATCATCACCTTCATCTCTATTATATATCACATTTAGATTCTAAACAAATATTCACACAATAACATGTGGATTATTACAAAACAATTCACAAAACCTGAACAAGTAAAATAATTAGATTCTCTACAATTCAGTCCTTCAAAATTATGAGTATTTTTGAATACCTCAATTCATTAATTCATGCATCATTTGAGTCAATGCATCATCCATCATGTAGATTTTGAAGATTGCATGTATATACATTCTGTTTATCTTTGTAATGCAGTCTGCCCTTGGTTTTTGTGCTTCTTTTCTATTTTCTCCCTTTTTAGATCTTAGAAATGGGCCTTAAGAAAACTAAAACCAATGTCAAAACCAAATCCAAAAGATAGCTAAGTCCACCACTACCTCTATTTAGGATTTTGATCAAATTAGGTTTCACACTTTTCAAAATGCTCGAAAATTTGAAATTTTGGTCAAGTATAGGTCCATTTGGAGTGAAAGGTAGATTAATCTAGACGTGTAAGATCCTTTTGTCAAAAAAAATCTAGAGTCTAGGGGTTGGCTACCTTTTTGTTTTGGTTTAGAGTCTCTTGCTGCTGCCTTGATTAGAGAATTTTACTCAAATCTTTCTATACACTCTGTTAGATTTGGTGGTCACTTCTTGACTACTTGGATTCAAGGTGAAGAGTTTCAAATCACTAAGAAAATAGTGTCGCTACTCTTTCCGTGCCTCTTGTTCAACGTTCTACCTATCCATACACTGAGTCTTCTCCTTTAGATGATGTCATGTTTCTTCTTTGTGGAAGACCTAGACTCAATTCTCATGAGTTAACTAAGCTTAACTACTTGATGGTTAGGATTACGTACCATAACATTTTTCCTATCTCTCATGTGCATACAATTCCTATTGAAGGTGTATCTTCCTTTATGCTTTTATCACTAGTGCTTCCATGTGTTTTCCATCTTTATTCATTCAAATCATTGTTGAGATTCGTAGGAACAACACTAGGAAATACTGAATGTAATTGTGTTGTATTTCATGATAAAAGAATGTACATTGGTGCCTTTATATAGGAGGCATATGTGTGCAGTACAAGAAAATATGTGTGCTATACAAGTAACCTAATTTGGGCCTAAAGCCCACAACACTATATACGTTAACATCTACTTTCGTGTCTTCATCCATAGGTTCTTAAACTATCTAGAGTTAGATCGTTTCCCCTCTTCTGAGTTGGTTCATCTTACAGCACCCATTGGAGCTACTTTCCTAAAGTAGCGCAATGCACAAAAGAAGCTAGCAGAACCAAGTGAAGGAATAACAAAGAGACCAAGAGTAGAGCCTTCACATAAGGATGTACTAGTTGATCCTACAACTGTTGTTGCTGGTGATGATGATGAGGATGATGTTGATGTTGATGTTGTTGCTATTGCTGGTCCTTCTAGAGCTTTTCCTTCTCTCCACTCCTTGCAGTACTTGAGACATAGTTGTCATAGCATATCATGATGGAGACATTCCTAATGACACAAGTGGCTCATGGACAACTTTTGGACTCATTTGTCACTGATGTAGCTGCCTTGAGAGCTGATTTTAATGAGTATATGAGCTCTTTTCTACCACCTCCACTCTCATATGATTGATGGTTGCCTTTGGCAATATGTAACAAAAAGGAGTAGTTGTGAGAGCTTTTTTACTTAGGGGGAGCAGTTTTTTTTTTTTTTTTTTTTTTGGGGGGGGGGGGGAGGTGTATTTAGGAGAGTTTGAGTCTTTGAGTTTTTACGCTGTAATAGTTTGTGAGTTTGGGTTTGATAGTTTGTGTTTATGTTCACGTTTCACAAATTTGATGTTTATTGTTACATTGATTATTCTCTTTGGATATCTTGTTTATTTTGGATATATGAAACCAAGTTATGTTTTATACTGTATTTTCCACATATGCTTTTTTTTTTTTTTTTTTTTTTAGTGTTTCAGGAATTTACCAGTTAATTCTTTCTTGATGCTGATATTTATTATTGCAACTTGTAAATAGTAGATTGTGACTGAATTGTAGTAGGGCATCAACTTGTATTGGGTTATTAGTACTTGAATTTGAGCAATTCATGTTTATGTATAATTTGTCATAGATTGCCAAAGAGAGAGTTTTAGATTCTAAATATTCAAGAATAAATGTTTAGATTCTAATTTTATGTATGTTAGCAAACCGAGTACAAAAAAACATGTCTAGTATAAGATATTTATGTCTTAGAACAGTGTTAGACATTACTCAAGTTGATTCAAGTCAAAATTCAAGAACAGTCAAGCTGAAAAAAGAAGAATTCAGAAATTGCAAGACTCGATTGATTGAGACTATGGTTCGACCAACCGAAATGTGTATTTGCAGAATTTAATTAAAACCCAACAGCTCATTTAGCCCATTAAGTGATTAGGGTTTCAGATTTATTTCACTAAGTATTTAAAGGAAACCCTAAGGAATGTTTTGTTACAGATTTATTTCACTAAGTATTTAAAGGAAACCCTAAGGAATGTTTTGTTACGACTTTGGAGCTTCTCTTTTGAGATCTAAAAGGTATTGTGCCTTCTCCTTTCAAAGTCACTAATGGAATTCCATATACACATTATTGGAAACAATTGATCTAAAGTTATTGCTACAAGATCAACTACTTTTAATGATATAAAGCTTTAAGTGGGATCTCAGAGTTACAAACTGGAGTGTTTGTGTGCAACAAATTCAAATAGAAGAGTCTGGATTCGAACCTGTGTGTTAAGTAATTAATTAGAAAGATTTGAGAAGATCCTGCATCATTTTAAATGGGAAGTATTATAGGCAAGAAAAGGAAGAATAATGAACTTTGTTTTCTCATCAACCAAACACAGCCAATTGTGGAGCCCTTAATTGAAAACTCCCTATGTATGAACAATGAATAGTTATCAAGATCTGATTGTCGAAGAGCAGTTCAATATTGCTGTCAGCAAGGAGGAGTAAAGAGCAAATATGGTTTGAAGATTTGGCTATTTATTTATTTTTTTAAAAATTTGTCTGGTTTGAAATACTAATTTTGACTATATAATCTAATTTATAAATAGTTGATGTGGCATGATGCCATGTCACTTTGTAAAAGTAGATGCTAAAACTTTTTTTTTCCTTAAAATAAAATATACAAATTATAACCATTCATTTTTTTTAATGTTATTATTTTGTGTTAAGCAATTAATTAGGAAACTTGAGAAGATCCTGCATCATTTTAAACATCATCTTAAATGGAAAGTATTATAGGCAAGAAAAGGAAGAATATTGAAGTTTTTTTTTTTTTTTTTTCCTAATTGGATAATATTTCAACCTATGACATCTGTTTTATGATAATGGAAATGTTAATGGATGCCCTAAGAGCATTTGTTAATAATTCATTTTAGAAAATATTTTATGGGAAATGAAAAAAAGTGATTAATGTTTTGACAACTTTTTCTATTTTCCATAAAAGTGTTGTCAAAACTTTCCTAAAATTCTTAATTAACAATTTGCTCTAAGGACACCCATTAATATGACCCTTATAATAATTGCTCTTTATTAGCAAGCCAATTCACCAATTGGTTTTTTTGTGTACGTGGGGATTGAACCCTAAATTTTGAGAACAAGATATTTTAACAGTTGAACTAACTAGCACATACAATATATTAAAGAATTGGTAACTATATATATTAATGTTGTAAATTAATAGTTTTAAATATCAAATATGAAATTATTTATTAACTAAATTGTATATATACTTTGCTATTCATGGCTGTTTTCATGCCATCCCTTCTCTAAAAAAAGTAGTTTATGGGAAGTTAATGAGAAAGTTTAAGGATACAATAAAATCTTACAACATTTCCATAATAACACCTTTATTTTGAGTTATAGTGTTTCCGTTATATTCTTCTTCTTTTTTCACTAGTTATTGGCCCATTCTTATGATTTTTTTTCTTTAATTTATTAAGTTATAAATATTATTTGTATTCCTCATTTAAAAAGAAAAGTTATAGTTGTTGTTGTTGTTGTTATTATTATTATTATTATCAATTTTCTATATATTTTTAACATGTATGCCAATTTTCATGTCAATTTGATTTATTTACCATTTAATCCATAAACTCATATTTTACGTATTATTTTAAACAACAAAACTTGAATTTAAACATTTGATTGACGAGAGGGAAATTGACCTTTGACCATCTTGAAATTTTGCAAATATAGAGAATATACGAAGATAATGTAAACCAATGGTAAATTGTCAATATTCACATTTAATTAAAAAATATTGAGTCATACAATATTACTCTTATATAGGTCTAATTTTTTTCTTTTTTTTACAGTTGCACCTGAAGAAGAAATATGTGTAGAAAATAACTTATTTAAGACTTGCCTTTTGGGTTACTTTACAAAATAGTTAAAAAATGAAAGTAAAAAAACTTCATCTTAGAAAAAATTTAAGAGAAAAAAAATACCCACTTTATAAAGTCAATTCTAGAAGGGAAAAAGGGGAAATTGTTTTTATGGAATATTTAAAGGAGCTGATATTGGATATTTAACTACATATTATATAAAGAATTTAATATAATGGTGAAATTAATTTATGCTATGCATTTAAGGACAATTTTTTTCATTTATGATCGTAATGGATATTTGTGATAAGAGAAATGTCTACAACATTTTAATAACAAATCTTAATGGGCAAGTGGTTATTGGTTGTTGCTAGTGAGTAAAAAAAATATTTACCAATGGGTTCAAACTAGAACCAATAACAACATATCATTTATGATATGTTGTGAAAATGTTGTGGAAATAACACTTTTTATTATAATTTTGGAATTTATAGCAATAGTAAAATTTATGGTGATTCTTTAAGGACATTTTTTTTCAATTAATGGATATTTATTATAATGGTAGAATTTATTATAATGGGTATTTATTATATAGGTAGAATTTATAGTGTGCATTTAAGGGTTATTATTATTATTATTATTACTATTATTATCATTATTATTATTATTATTGACGCAGTAAAAAGATTGACATGTTCCAATAATTATCTACCATGTGGTGTTATTTTTCCATGTCATACCAAATAGATGAAGAGAGTTACAAAAGATGATATGTGCCATTGCTTTATAATGTCAAAGGGGCACGTGTCATCATTTTGTGCATCTACCAATTTTGGAGATTCACCTTATGAAAATGTTGTGAGATTTGGTTGTACTTGTAAAAGAAGTCGTACTTATTATACAACTATTAACCTAACAACAATAAATATATACAACTATCAAATTTTCAAAATTCTATCATTTTCTTCCCAAAAATATACTTGCATTTAATTTTTTTGATAGAATTTCAATGTATGGCATCCGCTTATGATGATTGTATTATTATCATCAAATCAAGACATTAATTAATTTTTTATATTGGCGGAATTAAACCTCAGATCTCTTATTCAACCATCTGAGACTTTACTAGTTGAGTTAACTGGAACCTACTACTTGCATATAATTAGATTCTCTTAATTAATTACCAAACATAAAAGAATAGCCAAAAAAAAAAAAGTTTATATTTTATGTTGTATATGAAGAGCAGAAGCATCCATAAAAAAATTGTGGCATTTGTTATTCTCTACTGGAACTATGGTAACTCAAGGTCCCATTTCACTCCCTCTTATTGTCCTTTCTATTCTTATTCTTTTCTTACTAATGAATTCCTGTGTTGCTACATCAGAAGAGAAGGGAGCTGCTTTGATCAGAAAAACTTGTAATCATACTATGTATGAGAAAATTTGCATATCGATGTTTGAGTCAGATCCACGAAGCTTCAAAGCCAATTACACTGGCCTTCTCAGGATTGGCATAGAGTTGTCTGTGAGTTTAACAAATGACACACTTTCATACATATCTAAGGTGTTTGATAACACTAGTGAGGCTAGTAACCATACATTGTGGTTGAAGATGAAGGATTGTCATGATAATTACGACTTTGCAGTCTTTGAAATCTCTCAAGCTCTCGATCTCTTCGATAAAGGGTTTTATGGTGATGCATCCAGGAAAGTTAGTTATGCCAGTGACGCCGCCTTTCTCTGTCGTACAAATGGCGTGCCACAATTTACTGAAAGAAATAAAAAGGTTGATAAATTCACTTCTGACATAATGTTACTTTTGTATCCCAATCCTCCTAAGTGATTGTTTCAGTATTTCATATTAATAAAACAATAACATATGGAGTTCTATATATATATATATATATAGGGAAAAACTTAGGTACAGTACCTTAGGTTCCCTATTTAATATTTTGACATTTGTCCAATTTAATAGCCCAAACAAACGGAGTTAAAACTAAAAATTCTTTTTTTTCCCCTTCTTCCTTCTTCCTCCTTTTTCCTGTACTACAACTGCAAAATAACCACAGCTTCAGATCTTTCTGCTTCAAATAAATCCATATAAAATAAAAAAAAACAAAAATCACCATGGGAAATCCAAATAAATCCAATAGTCATTGGCTCACTGCAACTAAAACCATATAAAATAATAAAATAACCATGAAGACAGTGGAGGTACTCCTTTTGAGAGAACAAAAAGGAAAACAAAGAAGTCTAAAACAACTTTCAAGGAATTTACGTGTTGCAAAGATTATTTGTAAGGGATTGTAGTCCATCATCTGTAAACTTGTTCTCATCTCAGCCCATCAAAAGCTATGCTTTCTGCTTTCCCACGATGCTCACCAAAAGCAAATAAAAAATCCCTAGCAAAAAAATAAAGAAGAAAGGAGAAAATAAAGAAGTCGGCGGTTTTTTATTGCTGGAGAAACTGTGGAAACCCTAACTTTAACTATTCTAACACTAGATCTAACCGGAAACCGGCGGTCCGGTAGGAGAAGAAGAGGTATGTCACCATGATGGAGCCATTGGTCTTGAAGAGGTTGAGCTCTGCGGACAATCTGAGAGTGGCGAAGACCGGTCCGGTGATGGAAAAGGTGACGATTTTGAGAAGAGGTGAGTCATTGGACTCAAAGATCAAGAGCTGAGTCTAGGAATCCCCTTTCTTCTTTTTTTTTTTTTTTTTTTTTTTTTTTTTTTTTTTTTTGCTGGGGCTTTTTTGTTTACTTTTGATGATGATATCTATTCATTCTTCAGTGGAAGGCATAGATCCTACAATTTGAAAGATCTGAAGCCATGGTTCTCTTGCAGTTGCAGTACAAGGAAAGAAGGAAGAAGGGAAATTTTTTTTAGTTTTAATGCCGTTTGCTTGGGTTGTTAAATTGGACAGATGTCAAAATTTTAAGTAGGGAACTTAAAGTACTGTACCTAAGGTACTGTACCTAAGTTTTACCCATATATATATATATATACCTACTTTTGTTTGCCACACTACGTACAAGTTCACTCGTGAAAGAATGTTGCTTTCTCTTTTATTCTTTTGATAGTGTTGTTATCTGATCATATGGACCCGTCAAAATCTGCAATTTTTTTTTTTTTTAATAGTTCATGATAGAAGTGGTGGGCAAATTTGATAATGTAATAAAATTGTTGTGGATTTTTTTAAAAATTTTTTTTTTTTGTTCCTAAAAGGACCCTATATTTGTTCATCAAATTAATTTCAAGAAACTTCAATATTCTTTATACTAGTTCTCTGAAAAAAGGAGGACTTGTTTTATTTTATTTTTTAAGAATTCAATTGTTGGGGGAGGGACAAATTTGAACCTAGATTGCTTTCGTTAGAAGCACTTGTAAAAAGTTGTAGCATCTCTTCATTTCTCTACTAGAATTATGGTGAATAAGATCATACTTCTCCAGCTATCTATTCCTTTTGAATTCATGTGTTTCTACATCAAGATAAGAGAAAGGAGTCTCTTTAACTAAAGAACCATGGTTAGTGTAAAAAAAATTTGTAGATGAATGTTGGGTCAAATCTATTTGGGTCATATTTATGTATGTTGGCAAATACATGATAAAACCAAGAGAGTCAATACCATATAAAAAAAAGGTGTTTTGGTTTCATAAAGAAAATGAAATATTTCGGTACCAATTAATTCTGGTGTACTGCTTTAGAATTATCACTAATTATAGATATTTATTTTTGTTTATTAGTCTATTTAATATACTAAATATGCCAAGAGTTTTGTAATGTAATGGACACCTTCTGATACACAAAATGCTTAGGGGTAAAGGGGGAAAAAGGTTCGAGCTGCGGTATTAACTATCTTAAAAAAAAAAAAATTCTAAATATTTATTCGTTAAAAATATTTAAAAGTATAAGTTTATATATCACTTACCATGCCAACCTCTAATTAAAATGTAAGCTGATTTATAAATATAGACAATTGATAATAATAATGTAAAGTTGTGATTTACAACTATTTTGTGTTGGCTTTAATTCCATACCAAATTTGATTGTAATTTTGTTCAATCATTTTTTCCTATATTTATGTGGTTTTAATTGTAAGGGATGAGTGTGAGAGAGTGTGAAGACTCAAGCTTAAAATGAAGAACAAGTGGATTTTGTGAGAAGCTCACAAGAAGCCATCCCGCGAAATAGCAACATGTAGAACACATGACTAGAAGGCAAAAAGTCATGCCAGCCTGGAGTTTTCGCAAGTGTCTCATGGGTAAGGTCTTCCTGCAAAATACTCGCGAAACATTCTGTTTGGCTAATTTGTCATGTTTGTTTTATCAAGTCTTTACCCACACTATATATACCCCCATTACCCACATATTGTAAGAAGTGCTTTTTAGAGAGAAAACCCTAGAAAATACACTTGAAAGTTAGAGATTGTTATACCCACAATCATCTACACATTTTCTGGTGGTTTGCCTCTACTCCTACCTATCCATCTCTAAATCCTTGAGAGGTTGATAGCCTAAACACTTACCACACCCAATCTGAGTGTCAAGTAAGGTTTTGGTATTGCTATGAAACATTGGAAAGAGCCATTCATTGGCAGATGCAATTTGGTTGAATTATGGGATCCAGGAAAGTTAGAGAAGACAAGGTTTTGAGAAGCCAGTTGGTAGCAGGAGTTTGGAGGGCTCAAGTACATTGGGTAGACTAGGTTTGGAGGGTCTTTTGTTATTCGTGTACTCCAACTTTATTCTCTGGTGGATCGATTACCGCTTGGAGATCGACATAGAGGTTTTTAGCCGAGTTCTTTGATTTCCTTTTCGATAACACGTCTCGGTGTTAGCTTGTGTTTGCATCTCTCTTCCCTACTCTTAAACTTTACTTTACATTATTGAAAATGGATGAATATGGGTTAGGATAGTGTTATCGGTTGTTTGCACTCATTTACTCATTCTGTACTTAGTCTAAGTTAGAGTAAAAGCAATCTAGCCATAATTTTAATTTGGGGGTTTAAACAAGCTCTTGTGTTTTCACACAAATTCAAGCTTTCAATTGGTATTAGAGCGGGTCCACTTATTGGATTTCATTATCCTAATGTGATCCTGGACCCCTTGTCTTGATATGGATATAGTTATAGCAAAGGCCAAGATGAAGTGAAGTTCATGTGTTTGTGATAATGATTCTATGAGCATCTTTGGAGATTGTCTTAGCAATGAGCTTCTAGAGTTATTCAAGTCTAAGAAAAATGCTAGAATTTTTATACACATGCTGAAATGTTTAGAGCATAGGAATCATGAGCTTTATAATAGCTTGTGTGACTCTAATTCCTTAATTGCAAAAATATATGTATTGAGATGCTTTCCCCCTTTTTGGCATGAATAGCTAAAGGCTCTCCTTTAGCTTGCGTTAAATCTCATCCAACTGTGTCTTATTGGTTGTCAGACGCATTTGAACTTGGTTGTTGGTAGAGTATATGACATTAGCAAGACTAGAGATATGCTCATGTAAACCCTCAACCAGGGTAGTGAACCTGTTGGAATGAGAACTAGATGGTCCTAGTTGAGTGCTAGTGGACTATGGCTCAGAAGTGTGAGGAAATGCAGTCTTAGGATGCCCAGAGGTAGTGGGAGATGCTGAGTGATGATTGGAAGGAGTGGCATATGGGAAAGAATCGCTCTTTGGTGTTTTCGAGGGACTTTGCTTTTCTCGTTCAGTAGAAGAGTGACTTTTGCTCATTTGGAGAGACACCATGGATATTGGGCATTGACGGAGTAGGGTAGTTCCATCTTTTGGTGGACGAACACCTTTAAGTACCATGATTTTCATGATAAGACTACAGAAAGGAAGACCATTGATGTCTGTATCATCCCTTGACTCATATCTTTTGTGTGACCTACTATTGTTTATTGGTGCATCATTGCTATATAGGTCTCACATATGTATGTTTCTTTTTCATGTTTTTGCTTGTTTTTTTTGTTGATCTTACTTTGCTTGTTCAATTTTTGAGTGTGTTGAAAAATTCAAAGACCCATAAAAAGTGAAAAATCTCAAAAAGTTTGATCGTTTGTGTTGTCTATATTATATGTGAGTTTGGCTTAGTACCTCCATACTAATGGCATAGTGCATTTTATGAGCTTAGCATGTTATGTATGCACATTTTCTAAGTATGAGCGTCATCTAGAAACCTACGTTTTGATTGTTGTAAATAAATCTTCAAGCTTGTCATGAATGATTGGTCAATAGTCTTGCTTGATCTTGATACATGGGTAGACTTGTGCCTATATATCTCCTCACATTTTTTGTCTTTTTCAAAGAACTCAACAAATGTTAATCTCGAAAAGAGATTTTGAGCTAAAAAAGCTATCGCACATACTAGTATTTGACTAGGAAAAAGGGAAAGCGACTTGTATTGAAATGTAAGGTGCCAAAGCCAAAGGCTCAATTGTCAAAGTTCTTTCAAAATGTTTATGGCGCTTCTCAAAAATTTGAGTTATTTATTTATTTATTTATCAAAAGTATGAAAAATGGAAGCCAAATGAAAAGCTTTCAATTAATTATAATCACATTGGTGAGACATCATATATGTTCATTTCTACAAGTGAAATAGGTCACTTGAATTCATACTAGTTGGGTATGACTTAATTGAATTGATCATTGAAGTTTCATACTGGACTATAGACTAGTTCATACTTGATCCACATACACAACACACAAGTCTAATTTCAATAAATGCTTATTCCATTTGTGTGATTGTACGTGTTCAAATGTAATGTTTTACACGTTCATGCATTGTTTTACATGTTAGTGGTTTGTATGCACACTATGTGTTTGATGAAATGTCTAAATGGCATTTTGTTGTTCTTTTGAACTTTGATGAGTACCAAACTTTGTGGATTACCATGGTTTTACATTATTAACATGTATTAAACTTTGGATGTGTGTGTTACACACTTTGCCCCATGCATGCTCTATGATGCCTTGATCATGCATCACATATGCACACCACATGCACACTTGATGCACTCACTTGGTTACTTGACATGTTTTGCACTTCACTCATGCTAGATAAGTATTGTTACATGTTTAGCACTTAAAACATGATACAGTGACATTAGGTTTTATGTCTTTATATTCTTGTTAGGACTTTTGTTGTTTATGGACTAACTTGGAACTAATTAGGTTTGTTTCCTTGTTTTTGTTTTTGTCCTGGTTTCTTTGTTGTGTGACTATTCTTTTTGCAGATGTATCGTCGTTCCTCTCACGGTAAAGAACAAGTGAATGACCTCAGGTCATCCCTTGTGTCAAAGAGGACCCAACATTCGTCTGATGACTTCGATAGCAAGAGATTCAAGACTCTCTTGGATTCTTAGACTTTCTCCAGCATCTTTGAGAATGCACCTATTATGGTGGAATAATTTGTGCGGTTTGACACCCTAGGATCCACTTTTATCCCTAAGATTTTTGCTGATAAAGATTGGGCAAACATGTTCGGAAACTTTGAGGATCCCTTTGATGAATTAGTTAAGGAGTTCTACTTGAATGCTAGGTTCACCAAAGCTGAACTAAAGTGTTGGGTTCAAGGAAAGGATTTTATCATCACTCCAGACTATCTTGCAAAGATCCTTTGCATTAATCGTCCGGAAAATGTGGACATCTCTCCATATGATGATAGACTTGCTCTAGTGGCAGATATTCTTGACATTCTAGGAGCTGATCATGAGGTCTCCGCCAAAGGCACGTCCATTGGGACTGTGAATATTAGGACATATATGGTTTCACTTGTTAAAAAACATATGTCATTATTTTATGTAATTGGCTAATCCTTTGAGAAAATGCACTCAACTTGTAATTGGGTAGTTCTAGATGTTTTTAATACGTCAAGAAACAAGGTTTCAAGATCAAGTGTTGAAGTCATCAAGTCTGTCCAAGAAACAAGCTGAAGAAGTGTTGAATCATTAAAGCTCGACACCTTCTCAATAGCTGCTTGACAGCTTCTATCTGTCAAGATTTGTAAAATAAGATTTTCTTATCTGATTTCTTGGGATCCGTGGATATGCTTTTGCACCTTCTTTTCTTCTAAACCTAGGCAGATAAAAGGATTGTTTTAAGAGCCGTTAAAGTGTTCACAATTTGCATAAGCATTCAAACTCTGTTCAAGCAAATTGTGACCAGAGACAAAGTTTTGCCTTAGTTCATCTCTTCTGAAGAAGTTGCTGTGTATGTGCACCTTTAGGTTTTGTGACCAAGCATCTTCTTGATCTTCATTATGGATGAACTGAAGAACTTTGCAGCCAACAATTCTTTCTAATTGGTGATTGAAGTTACGTACTGGGATCTGTGCAATTGGTTAGTCACGTACTTGGGAGCCGTGCATAAAAAGGGAAAACTGTCACTACAGAACAAGTCCAATTGGGTATTGGGGTAAGGGTTCAACTGTAGGTTAGTAAGGTACTTGGGATTCCTTTACTTGTAACCGCTTATTGTGATAATAGTGGAGTTTCGGGAGTGGTGACCTGAAAATCACCTGGTGAGAATTTTGCCATCAGGTTTTTCCTTATTCGTAAACAAATTACCATGTCATTTATTTTCCACTGCATTATTATTTTATTGGTGATTTTTTTGTGCTACCACACGTTTGCATGTTAAATTGATTAATTAATAACTTGGCTAATTAATTAATTGATTTAATCACAAAGGGTCAATATGTGTTTGGCCTATCAGCGAAGTTTGGACCAGAATTGAAGACTCACACATTGATCATGTTTTTCAACCTTTATCCACTAACCAACATTGGATTCATCAATCTTAGAAGAGCATATTTTTTGTGTGGTCTCATCACAGGAGCCCAAATTGACATTTGTGCTCACATTTCTAGACTATGGGGAAAATAACAGGACGATCAGCAGCATGGATATGTCGTCCTTTCTGCAATCTTATCATGAAAATCATGGTACTTAAAGGTGTTCATCCACCAAAAGATGGAACTACCCTACTCCGTCAACGCCCAATATCCCTGGTGTCTCTCCAAATGAGCAAAAGTCACTCTTTTGCTGAATGAGAAAAGCAAAGTCCCTCCAAAACACCAAAGAGCGATTCTTTCCCACATGCCACTCCTTCTGGTCATCACTCAACCGCTCCCACTACCCCCGAGCATCCCAAGACTGGATTTCCTCATACTTTTGAATCGCAATCCACAAGCACTCAGCCGAGACCATCTAGTTCTCATTCCGATAGGTTCACTACCTTGGTTAAGGGTTTACATGAGCGTATCTCTGGTCCTGCTAATATCATATACTCTACCAACAACCAAGTTCAGATGCGCCTGACAACCATTGAGACATAGTTGGATGAGATTCAACGCAAGCTAGAGGAAAACCTTTAGCTATTCGTGCCAAAAAGGGGGAGAGCATCTCAGTACATATATTTTTTACTATAGCATATAGTAAGGGGGAGAGCCTCACATGAAAGGTGAAAGGAGGTGTGCATATTGAAAGGGGGAATTTTTGTGGGCTTAAAAAGAGGAAGCTGACCTACAGTCACACACACTTTTGGATAGTCTAAACATTGTTTGGCTAGTCTAGTTTATAATTTATTAGTTTATTTTTTAAGTTTTTATAACTTATGGTTATTTACATTGCTTTCTTTTAAGCTTTCAAGTACTTTAGTTTAGACTTAGTTTATCTTTAGTACTTTTGTGTATCTTGGTTTTTATAGCCAGTTTTTTATGCATACTGTTTTCTATCACTTTTGGCTTTAGTTTGTTTAATGCATCATGCCTGTTGGACATGCAATTAATTTTAGCATTGCTCTTAATTGCATTGCATGTCCGGATGATCATTTAATAGATAAATGTTCATTGTAGTCATTCCTTAATAATTGTCCATGTTTGATCAAGTTACGCTTCATAACTTATATCTTGCTTAATATCTTGATCGCATTTTACTTGCTCCTATACGTACTTTGTGTTCAACTTTTCATGAGCTTAATGAAAGTTTTGCTTATGTGCGAGTGTTTTAGGATATAGGTGTATATGGTGCAAGTGTTTCACAGCTTCTAGAATTAGGTGTGAGTGAGTTTTGCCTATGTTCCCAAACTCATGTTTAAGTCTAGAGTCTATTTAGGGGTTTTGTCATGGAATAGCTAAAGGGAGAGATTGTAAAGTTGTGATTTACAACTATTTTGTGTTGACTTTAATTTTGTGCCAAATTTTTTATTGTAATTTTATTCAATCATTTTTTCCTGTATTTATGTGGTTTTAATTGTAAGGGATGAGTGTGAAAGAGTGTGAAGGCTCAAGCATAAAATAAAGAACAAGTGGATTTCGCAAGAAGCTTGTGAGAAGCCACCCTGCGAAATAGCCACATGTAGAATACATGACTTGAAGGCAAAAAGTCATGCCAGTGTGGAGTTTTCATGAGTGTCTCACGGGTAAGGCCTTCCCACGAAATACTTGCGAAACATTCTATTTGGCTAATTTGTCATGTTTGTTTTACCGAGTCTTTACCCACACTATACATATCCTCATTACCCAAATATTGTAAGGAGTACTTTTCAGAGAGAAAACCCTAGAAAATACACTTGAGAGTTAGAGATTGTTATACCCACAATCATCTACACATTTCCTTGTGGTTTTCCTTTACTCTTACCTGTTCATCTCCAAATCCTTGAGAGGTTGATAGCCCAAACACTTACCACACTCAATTTGAGTGTCAAGTGAAGTTTTGGTGTTGCTGGGAAGCATTGGAAGGAGCCATTCATTGGTGGATGCAATCGAGCTAAATTGCAGAATCCGGGAAAGCTAAAGAAGGAATGGTTCCAAGAAGCCAGTTGGTAGTAGGAGCTTGGAGGGCTCAAGTACATTGGGTTGAATAGGCTTGAAGGGTCTTTTGTTATTCATGTACTCCAACTTTATTCTCTAGTGGATCGATTACCGCTTGGAGGGCGATGAAGAGGTATTTCGCTGAGTTCTTCAATTTCCTCTTCGATAACACATTTCGGTGTTATCTTGTGTTTGCATCTCTCTTTCTTACTCTTAAACTTTACTTTACATTGTTGAATATGGATGGATATAGCTTAGGGTAGTGCTATCAGTTGTTTGCGCTCATTTACTCTTATTCTGCATTTAGTCTAAGTTAGAGTAAAAGCAATGTAGTCGTAATTTTAATTTGGGGAGTCTAAATAAGCTCTTGTGTTTTCACACAAATTCGAGCTTTCAAATAATAATAATAATAATAATATAAAAATGAAACGTTTGACGTTTTGCTGATCACTCTTTATTAAGTCATGTGGCTATATAAATTTGTGCCACAATTACATTTAAAAAATTGAAAAATTGTGCCTTTTCGCTAGGCCCAATGAAGGAATCATCTTTTTTTTTTTTTTGGATGGGCATTTCGTTTCAGTTTTATTGTTAAAAACTTGCAATTGTTTTTTTTTTTTTTTTGGATGGGCATTTCGTTTCAGTTTTATTGTTAAAAACTTGCAATTGTTGGTGTGGCCTGCTCAATACGCGATACTCTACTATGGTCAAACAGTTCTTTCTCCAAAAGCATTCCTGGTAAAGTTTTCAATTTCATTTTTAAACTCTTTCTATAATTTTCTCCAACATTCCTTGTCTCTGCAACTCTTCCTTTATTATGAACGCTCTTATGCAATCTTCAATTCAAAATATAAAACAACCAATATTAAGGGTAGAGAAAGAAATCTAAGGGACTTAACCACCATTAACTAGTCTCCCTCTGCTTTCTGGCTTCAAGCCACCGTTTTACCTCCGAAAGCATTACTGGCAAAGTTTTTAATTTTTTTTTAAAATATTGCTTATAAAATATAGTTTAGGTTTTAGTATTTCAATTTAGGCTTAGTCACTTAAGTTTGGATATACGTTTCTTTTGGTAGAATAGCTCAGAGTATTTATTTATAATGATCGTTTAAGGTTTCGGTAATCCCATGACCTATATTTCTTTTGGTCTTGACATCGTTGTTGGTTTGATCATCTTAAAAACATTTTGTCTTCTTATTCTTTTTTGTACCCAAAATCTTTAAAAACCAGAATCCTCTGTTTTGTATCTGAAAAATCTCCAAACTGAGAACCCTAAACCACATGCATAAATCTTTGATTGCTTATGATTTTGGTTGACACTCTTCATTTTTTGAATGATTAATTGATGTGGTTGTTTTAAGTGGAATCTTATAGTGGGTTAGATCTAAAATTATAACTTGCAGATGGGTTTATTTGATTTTGATTGGCCCTTTATAAGATTTCTAGATAAGAAAGTTTTATTTTTTGACTAATTGCAATAGTTCTTACTTACACTGTTTGAATGTATAGTTTTGCTAATTAACTATTCAGACATGTATATCGTGGATAATTGTGATGGTTCTTACACTATTTGGATGTATAGTTTTTTAATTAACTGGACAGATATATGTCCATAGTGGATAATTGTAATAGTTCTTAATTACACTGTTTGAATGTATAGTAACATAAGAGCTCAAATTAAAGACTGCAATGCCTACCTCTTGTTCCAACTTCCAAGGTTCCTCAATGCTCATTTTAGCAAGATAGACCACCTTGCAATGCATTATGCGCTTATTTTATTGCCTTTTGGTTACATAGTACATCCTCTTTGTAATACAATTCCTAAAACTGTAAGTATGGTTCCTAAGTAAACTAGAAGCCACTATTTTATACACATCTCAATTTATATCTCTTACTGTTAAAGGAGGTTACTGACTTTTACATTTTTTTTTTTTTTTGAAGGAAACTCTTAAGCTCCTTGCACGGGCAGCCAAGTAACTTTTGCTCCCTTTTTATATCTTTAATTACATGAAATCTACTGGCTAAAATGGCCAAATACCACAATTTTTTGAAATTTTTAGCAAAAAACCACTGTTTCGGAAATAAATGGCAATCTACCACTTTTTCTAGTACTTGAGTTTGGTGAACTCGAGTACCCTATTTTATAGTTCCACCGTGGCTGCTGAGTTTGAAATTGGTGATTAAAAAAAATAAAGTGGTACTCGAGCTTGGTAAACTCGAGTACCATACAACACAATACTACCAGGCTCGAGTACCTTTTATAAAAAAAATACAGAAATTTTTTTTTCTACAGTACTGTGTAATTTTTTTTTTTGTTTTTTTTTTTTTTTTGTTTTTTGCTTGAGGATAATTGACAAATAAACATAAAGATAAAAATAAGTAGCTTTTCTATGTTTTTATTTATTTAAATAGAAGCAATGTAAGATATAGAGATTTTAATTTAGAAATATGAATTTAATTTCTACATTGATTAAAATTGTTCATTGTTTTCTCATAAAAATTGTTCACTATTTTCTATAAAAACTATTTCTATGATTTTACATAAAATTATTTTCTATTTAGCATTATTTAAAAAATTGTTTGCTCTATTTTTTGCATAAATTATTTTCTGTTCACTATTTAAAAAATTGTTTACTGTTTTCTCATAAAATACCTAGTGAAATCGTGTTTTCTAAATTTAAATGTCAAATCTGAATGCTTTTTCATATTTGAATTTCACAATAATCGAATATATTTTTCTGCATTGATAAAATCTGTTTCTACATTTATGAAATTTTCTCTCTGCACATCATATTTACTGTATATTCAAATCTGCTTACTGCATTCATAAAATCTGTTTTTTGCATTAATTAAAGCTGTTCACTGTTTTGTCATAAAAATTGTTCATTGTTTTTTGCATTAACTATTTCTAGCATTGGCCCAGTTATTGCACTTAAATGGTTTTTGTGTTTTTCTAAATTTGTAACCATATGAATAATGGACAAACTCCATGAAAGAAAAATGAACGATTCGTATAAATCACCTAATGGTAAATGCCTCGAAAAATTTGAATTAGTTGAATGTAGAATTTCGAGAAAAATCAATAGAAAATCAATGAACGTAGCAAATCGTGAATGTGTACATAAGATGTACAGATAGTCTAGACTTGTTGAGAAATTTGATTTCGTTGAAAATACAAAATAATGAGAATTTAAAGGAAAAGTATGTACGTTAGATGTATAGATCGTATGAATTTATTTAAAAATTTGAATTCATTGAATGTACAAAACTATGAAAACTCAAGGAAAAATTGTGTACATTAGAGGTACAGATAGTATGAATATGTTGAAAAATTTGAATTCGTTGAGTGTGTAAAATCGTGAAAATTCAAATGAAAATTGAAGAGCATACCAAATTGAGTAAACTTAATGGAAAATTAATTACATTAGATGTACAGATCATCTATTTTTTGCATTGATAAAATCTGTTTCTACATTAATAAAATTTGCTCACCATCTTCACTGTTTTCTCATAAAAATTGTTCACTGTTTTCTGCATAAACTATTTCTAGCATTCTGCATAAAATTATTTCTGTTCAGTATTATTTAAAAAATTGTTCACTCTCTTTTCTACGTAAATTATTTTCTGTTCACTATTTAAAAAAATTGTTCACTGTTTCCTCGTAAAACACCTAGTGAATTTTTGTACATCTAATGTACACAACTAAGTCTAGAATATTTGTACATCTAATGTACACAACTAAGTCTAGAATATTTGTACATCTAATGTACACAACTAAGTCTAGAATATTTGTACATCTAATGTACACAACTTTCCATTGAATTTTCACGATTTGGTATGTTCAACAATTTTGATTTTCCATTAAGATTTCACAATTTTGTACGTTCGACAATTTTGAAATTTTCATCAAATCAAGATGATTAGTACATTAGTACATAGTTTTAAATTGAATTTTCACTATTTTGTACATTTGACGACTTCAAATTTGGAAACAAATTTGGCTGATCTGTACATCTGATGTAATTAATTTTCCATTAAGTTTACTCAATTTGGTATGTTCTTCAATTTTCATTTGAATTTTCACGATTTTACACACTCAACAAATTCGAATTTTTCAACAAATTCGTACTATCTGTACATCTAATGTACACAATCTTTCCCTTGAGTTTTCACAGTTTTATACATTCAACAAATTCAAAATTTTAAACAAATTCAGACGATCTATACATCTAAAGTACATACTTTTTCATTAAATTTTCATTATTTTGTACTTTCAACGAAATCAAATTTCTCAACAAGTCTAAACTAACTGCACATCTTATGTACACCTTCACGACTTGGTACGTTCATTGGTTTTCCATCGATTTTTCTCGAATTTCTACATTCAACTAATTCGAACTTTTTTACAAATTCGAATTTTTTGAGGGATTTACCATTAGGTGATTTATATGAATCATTCATTTTTCTTTCGTGGAGTTTGTCCATTATTCATATGGTTACATGTTTAAAAAAACACAAAAACCATTTAAGTGCAATAACTGCGCCAATGCTAAAAACAGTTTATGCAGAAAATAGTGAACAATTTTTAAGAGAAAACAGTGAACAGTTTTACTTAATACAAAAAACAAATTTTATGAATGCAGTAAGCAGATTCGAATATACAATAAACATGATGTGTAGAGAGCAAATTTTATTAATGTAGAAACATATTTTATCAATGCAAAAAAATAGATTTGATTATTGTGAAATTCAAAAATGAAAACGCATTTAGATTTGGCATTTAAATTTAGAAAACATGATTTCACTAGGTGTTTTATGAGAANATTTATTTTTATTCTTCTTTTTGTTGTTTTGGTGTTTGCTGTGGTGCTGGTCTTCTTCTTCAAAATCAAACAAAACCCATTTGAATTTAA
The DNA here is from genome assembly GCF_002906115.3 of Quercus suber. Classification (NCBI taxonomy): domain Eukaryota; kingdom Viridiplantae; phylum Streptophyta; class Magnoliopsida; order Fagales; family Fagaceae; genus Quercus; species Quercus suber. The sequence goes on along the minus strand of NW_027069513.1, from coordinate 1,581,907 downwards.
TCTCTACCAACAAAACAAAACCCATAAAAACAAAACGCAAACCCAAAAAACAAAACCGATTTGAGTTTAACCCCACCCACAAAACACAAACCAAATTAAACATTTAGAGCAAGCAAACAAGGGACGAAGAGCAACAGAGGGACGAAGAGAAGGAGAATTGGGTTTTTTGTGAAGAGAAAAGAAAGAGAGAGATACGGTAATAAGGGAAATTTCTCACTCATCAAATAAAATACTACTAAATATACTGTTCATGTAAGATAATTACCCACTTTTAAAAAAATAATAATACACACTCATATTAAACACACAATTATGTTTTTTCATAGTTTAAAATATGTTGTTTAAAACATGATACCAAACACATTTTTTGCATTATGAATACTTTAAACACGTGTATTTATAACACTTTTTAAACTATATTTTTTATATTATTTTGAATGATAATACTTGAAATTCGGGCCAAAATGGCCAAATACCACAATTTTTTGAGATTTTTAGCAAAAAATCACTGTTTCGGAAATAAATGGCAATCTACCACTTTTTCTAGTACTTGAGTTTGGTGAACTCGAGTACCTTATTTTATAGTTCCACCGTGGCTGTTGAGCTGGAAATTGGCGATTAAAAAAAATAAAGTGGTACTCGAGCTTGGTAAACTCAAGTACCATGCAACATAGTACTCGAGTATAGCAGGATCGAGTACCATTTATAAAAAAAATACATAAAATTTTTTTTCTACAGTACTCGAGTTTACCAAACTCGAGTAATGTGTAATTTTTTTTTTGTTTTTTTGTTTTTTTTGCTTGAGGATAATTGACAAATAAACAGAAAGATAAAAATAAGTAGCTTTTCTATATTTTTATTTATTTAAATAGAAGCATTGTAAGATATAGAGATTTTAATTTCGAAATACGAATTTAATTTCTACATTGATTAAAATTGTTCATTGTTTTCTCATAAAAATTGTTCACTATTTTCTGTATAAACTATTTCTACGATAAAAATCGTAGAAATAGTTTATACAGAAAATAGTGAACAATTTTTATGAGAAAACAATGAACAATTTTAATCAATGTAGAAATTAAATTCGTATTTCGAAATTAAAATCTCTATATCTTACAATGCTTCTATTTAAATAAATAAAAATATAGAAAAGCTACTTATTTTTATCTTTCTGTTTATTTGTCAATTATCCTCAAGCAAAAAAAACAAAAAAACAAAAAAAAAATTACACATTACTCGAGTTTGGTAAACTCGAGTACTGTAGAAAAAAAATTTTATGTATTTTTTTTATAAATGGTACTCGATCCTGCTATACTCGAGTACTATGTTGCATGGTACTTGAGTTTACCAAGCTCGAGTACCACTTTATTTTTTTTAATCGCCAATTTCCAGCTCAACAGCCACGGTGGAACTATAAAATAAGGTACTCGAGTTCACCAAACTCAAGTACTAGAAAAAGTGGTAGATTGCCATTTATTTCCGAAACAGTGATTTTTTGCTAAAAATCTCAAAAAATTGTGGTATTTGGCCATTTTGGCCCGAATTTCAAGTATTATCATTCAAAATAATATAAAAAATATAGTTTAAAAAGTGTTATAAATACACGTGTTTAAAGTATTCATAATGCAAAAAATGTGTTTGGTATCATGTTTTAAACAACATATTTTAAACTATGAAAAAACATAATTGTGTGTTTAATATGAGTGTGTATTATTATTTTTTTAAAAGTGGGTAATTATCTTACATGAACAGTATATTTAGTAGTATTTTATTTGATGAGTGAGAAATTTCCCTTATTACCGTATCTCTCTCTTTCTTTTCTCTTCACAAAAAACCCAATTCTCCTTCTCTTCGTCCCTCTGTTGCTCTTCGTCCCTTGTTTGCTTGCTCTAAATGTTTAATTTGGTTTGTGTTTTGTGGGTGGGGTTAAACTCAAATCGGTTTTGTTTTTTGGGTTTGCGTTTTGTTTTTATGGGTTTTGTTTTGTTGGTAGAGATTAAATTCAAATGGGTTTTGTTTGATTTTGAAGAAGAAGACCAGCACCACAGCAAACACCAAAACAACAAAAAGAAGAATAAAAATAAATAAAATAAAATAAAAAAAGTAGAGGAAGAAAAAAAGTAGTGAAGGAAAAAGAAAAAAATAATGTGTGTTGTCTTATCCGTGGGTCCCAGGAGTTTCAAAATATTTACAACAATGCCATTGAGTAATATTACTCAAAAACTAAAAATTGCTTGATTTGTTTCCAAAATACATTATTTAAACACCTTAAATTGAGAACTGTGACTTGAACACTTCTGATTAATCACTCCTACCAAACACACGTCTATTTTTTTGGGCTACAGTTTTTAGTGTTTAAATACTGAAAACTGTTGTTTAAACATGCGTACCAAACATGCCCTAAATTATTGGTTTTGGAGAGGTAACTTTTTAATTACGCTATTACATATATTCTTTCTTTATTCCCTATTACTTGATAGTTTAGTATAATTTGGATACTTATATGCTTTTAGTTTGGCTTTCCAAATTTTTTTAATTATTTGTAAGTAGTTATAACCTATACTAACATACATTCTTTGGGTGCATGTTTCATCCAAATATAAACAAATTAGCTCATTTAATTCCATGGGGTTGATGGTTGACCTACTAAAATCTCGATCAAAATCATACTAAAGAATTCCTCCCTTAAAATATATGGTATATGTGGGACAGAAGGACTGCACATATACACTTGAAATAGATTTTCTTACAATATGATATGTACTCTCATCATTTCCATCATCTCTCCCCACCTAACCTTCTCTCTCTCTCTCTCTCTCTCTGAGATTTTTTTTTTTCCTCACAATGGTTAATTTTTTGCTCTGCTCACTTATCAAATGCAGTGTTCAAATGTTTTACCTCACCAATATGAGTGTTCAACAACAACAACAACAAAAAAAAAAAAAACGTTGTTCAAAAGGGTCTTCACATTTTTTAAGATAGGTAATATATTTTATTTTTAACAAGAGAGTTGAGATAATGTAACGTTAAACTATTTTTAAATTCTTGACAATTAAATAAATTAATTTAAAAAAATTAACAATATGTATTTAAAATTCGATGGTTATAATAAGGAAAGAGGATTTGAACATTAAGCGTTTTTCTTAAAAACACTAGCATGTAATTCATGCAAATGCAAGGAAGCATTTAAAATTAAACACAATTTTTATTATAAAAATATAAATAATTAGTCAAATTATTAAAAAAAAAAAATAGCATGTAACACATGCATATATATAGATACATTTAAAATTAAACACAATTTTTATCATAAAAATATAAATAATTAGTCTTTTTTTTTTAAAAAAAAAAAAGTAAACGTAATTAGTCACATATTAAAATTCTTACCTAAATTTTATGCTACTTATGATTAATTTTTTCCTAATTTTTAATAAAATAAAACATGTGGTGATCTTTATTGTGTGGTGATTTTTATTTAGTATATGTGATTGTTTTTTTATTATTTAATTTTATAGATTATTAATATTAGATTCTTAGTATTTTGTACTCATTAACTCACTTGGCACAAAGATTAAAAAACTTAAGTGGACACATGACACAAACTTAAGTGGNATACATTTCTTCTCAGAGAACTAGTTGCTGCCATTGTTGTCTTCTTTATCACCCGCTTTTCCATTCGTTTACTCTTCAAAAACCCTTCTAGGAAACTCCCACCAGGCCCTAAAGGCTGGCCTATCGTAGGTGCACTTCCACTTCTAGGAACCATGCCTCATGTTGCTCTTGCTAAAATGGCAAAGCAATATGGACCTGTCATGTACCTTAAAATGGGTACTTGTGACATGGCCGTAGCATCTACACCAGATGCAGCACGAGCATTTCTCAAGACCCTTGATATCAATTTCTCTAATAGGCCCCCAAATGCTGGTGCTACCCATTTAGCCTATAATGCTCAGGACATGGTTTTTGCTCATTATGGACCAAGGTGGAAGTTGCTTAGAAAATTAAGCAACTTACACATGCTTGGTGGGAAAGCTCTTGATGATTGGGCTCAAGTTCGAGTTGTTGAGCTAGGACACATGGTTCAAGCCATGTATGAGTCTAGCAAACAAGGTGAGCCAGTGGTGGTGCCAGAGTTGCTGACTTATGCCATGGCGAACATGATAGGCCAAGTGATACTAAGTCGCCGTGTGTTTGTGACACATGGTGAGGAGTCTAATGAGTTTAAGGACATGGTTGTGGAGCTCATGACTTCGCTGGGTTCTTCAACATTGGTGATTTTATACCATCCATTGCATGGTTGGATTTGCAAGGTATTGAGCGTGGAATGAAGAAGCTGCATAAGCGGTTCGATGTGCTATTGACAAAGATGATTGAGGAGCACACAGCTTCTGCTCATGAGCGTAAGGGGAAGCCAGATTTCTTAGACGTTGTTGTGGCTAATCAAGACAATTCCGACGGAGAAAGGCTTAATTTGACCAACATTAAGGCACTTCTATTGGTATAGTAATTTTTTTTTTTTTTGCTGAATCTGTTGGTATAGTATATACTATATTATCTCCTTTTATTAAATAAAATATTCTGAATTTCTTTCAGGTATGCATCTATCAATTTCAGGAAGCGATTCTTTCTGTTTTTTGGCCATGCCGTATATATCTTTTAAAAACAGGACTCACAGTTGGTTGACCATTATTATAGTCACATAACACTTTCTGTTTTTGTTGAAATAATCACATAACACTTGTCAAGATTTTGTTTGACGACAAGTATTGCGTGATAACGACGGTACCACATATGAACTAGTATTTCTGACACAATATATATATATATATATATATATTTTTTTTTTGAGAATGATCTGACACAATATCATAGGAAGATATTCTTTCATATATTATTTCATACATATATTCGTAAGAACAAAGTTTGGTTCTAACATCCATTAATTAAATTAATTAACATAATTATATATTTTAAAAATTTAATCGTTGAATTGCATATTCTTTATATTTTTAACACGTATGTCAAATTTCATATTAATTAAATTTTATTTACAATTCTATCCATAAACTTATTTTTTATTCATAATCTTATATTACAAAAAACTTGAAATTTGAACATTTGCTGATAAAATAGTTATTAATATTTGATTATCCATAAATTTTGTAAACATAAAGAATATGAAAAGAAAATGTAATCTATTGGTGGATTTATTAAAATTTACATTTAATAAAAAGATATTGAGTGAAGTTAGAGCTATTGACTCCAAAAAAGTTTGGTACCAAACTTTGTCCTATCCATAATTGATGCCGGCATGTTACATTTTTACGTATAAAAGAGGATGTAAAATATTAGGTGTTAGATAATCAAATTCCTAAGTATAAATAAAAAATGAAACTACACATCAAATTTCACAATGCGTGATTGAGTTGGTAGGCTGTGATTGTTTGATTGGTTGTATAATAAAAATTATATTAATTGTAGTTTTATGTGAAAGTAATGTTTTGCTAATCACAACCTGTCATATCAACATATTATGAAAAATAATTGTAAACTTTGAGTTTCAGTTAACTTAATTGATAACATTTCTTTTCATCAAATAAGAAATTTAGGATTCAATCCATGCCTACATAAAAAACCAACTGGTATCTTGACCTGATAATAAATAGCAATCATCATGAAACGAACACTATAAATTTGAAATAGTATCTATAAAAAATAAAAGAATATATAATCACATATAAATCTTTCCATGACACTAAAAAAATATCATAAACTCTCTTACAACCCCCCCCCCCCTCTTTTGGCAAAAGATCATCTCAATTTGAGGTGGATTTATTTCAAGGTTCAAATTAAATAATATAGATTTTACAGATATCCAGTGCCATGTTATTTTGTACATGTGTAATATTTAATTTGAACCATAAAATAAATTCATTTTAAATTTTAAATAATGTGATACTAGCTTAGTGGGCTCAAGTCAACATGTCTATCAAAAGAGAATGTGTTAAATTTTCGATGAATTTATCAATGCGTGTAGACTTTATGTGATCAATTATATATTTATGATATCGTGTCATAAATATAATAATATGATTCTGTTTACATTTTTTTACTGGTTTAATAATATCTTTGCTTATTTCAAAAGCTTTTTTTCTCCTCTACGTAGGAGCTTTTTCTCTCACGCTCAGGTGAGTCTTCCTTTCCACTGTGTACACACAGTGGACTTCCATAACACTTAACATGGACCAAGAATTCATTGACCGTTTACAAAACATGCAACTCACAGAGGAAGAAGGTGAAGTGGTGCACATTCGGTCCACCAGAAGAGAGAAAACTATTGAAGACTGTTCCCTCACCTTATTAGGCCGTTTTCTCACTACTCGTCCCTACAACCAGAGGGCGGCAAAAGCACTACTAAGGACGGTGTGGAAACTAGGGAATGATTTGCGAATAGTGGACGTGGGAGAGGGGCTGTTTCAGTTTAGATTCAAACTTGAGAGCCAACTGACATGGGTATTGAACAACGGTCCATGGAGCTTTGACAACATTTTGCTGGTCCTCCGACGGTGGGAAAGGGGTATGACAGCCAACTCAGTGATTTTTTCAGTTCTTCCTATATGGGTCCAGGTGTGGGGACTACCGTTCGACTTGATGAACGAAGAGGCTGGCTGGGAGATCGGTAAAGGGCCATGACTTGGAGCTTTTTCCCTCACAAGATGAGAGAGCACATCCACTGCACGTTGGTTCCCAAGCCCCGCAGTTCCAGCTCATGATTTTCATTGTTCTCGGCGGGGCTGTCCAGCAGCCTCCACCGTTTGATGATAATATTTTCTGGGTTACATTCCATGGCTTTACTTCTCTTCTCATTCTGTTTCAGTTCTTCTTCAAAGGTAGGTTGTCTTCAGGCTTGTCTCTTTTCAAGTTGCGGCTAATAGTTTCTTTAGGGTCTGTGTGGGTTTGGGTTATTTGTGGCGTGGTATTTTGTCGAGAGATTTTATTTTCAGAGGTACGTGGTTGTGTGTTCTTGCCCATGCTTGGTGGGCTTTCACGTGGTTTGTTGATGTGAGTTTGGGGTGGGTCACGTGTCTGGATTAGATGAGTTGGAGTGGGTTCATATGGTTGGTTTAAGTGAGTTGGGAGTGGCTGGTTTACGTGGGTTTGGAGTGGGTCACGTGGTTGGTTTGAGTGGGTTGGGAGTGGGTCACGTGGCTGCTGGTTTGAATGGCTTGGGAGTGGGTCACGTGGCTGGTTTGAAATGGCTTGGAGTGTGTCACGTGCCTGTTGATCATCATACTTAACTGGCACATTGATGAGGCTTGGGTCCAACGTATCGGCTGCCATAATTCCGGACCCATTAATCTCCATTCCCATGATTTCAGTTCGCCCATAATCATCAGCATTGATGTGGTCAGTTTCCTGAATTTTCGCTCCAAGTAAATGCTCAGACGTTACAGCCGCAATCATTGATTTCTTAGTTGTCTGAGTAACCGACCTGTGGGAGTCATAATTGCTTTTAATGCCAGTGACGTCCGCAGTTGCCACGTGGGTTGTGGTTTGGCTCCTTGTCTGTTCATCACTCTCCGGCGCCGTTTGCTGCATCGATGGTTTACTGGTTGTCCGATCCGATGCACTCCTCCGTACTCCAGCCTTCAACCATTCCCCATACGGTCTCGTCGTCTGCTGCGTGGGTCCTGGAGATGGACAATCCTTCATCTCATGGCCGAATCTCCCACATTGGTAGCACATCCCCAAAACGCTCGTACTTAAAGCCCACACGTACATGGTCACCCTCCGGGTTAGCAACCCATCCTCCTCGCCGAATGGTTTCTCCAGTGGAAGCTCGACCCTGATCCTGATGAAGCGCGCTTGGTCGGATAGGAATGTTTTTTTGTCCACCTCTACTACATGCCCCAAACCTTTACCGANGATTTTAACAAATAGTAGAAAAGGTAAATAAATCAACAAGCACAAATGTAGAGAACACGAGAGGTTTTGAAGTTCGATAAACAATCTACCTCCACGTTACAAGAGAAATCAAATCAACTATATTCAATAAAGATTAAAAAGCCTAATCTTACTTACATGTTACATAGCTCTCATCATGAGTATCCTTTCAACCTCAGAGGAACGATCAAAATATTATGTTTCTAAGAGTCTTCTCTTCTATGAAGTTCTTCTTCTTAAAGTTTTCTCTTTTTCTAAAATTTCTTTTCCTGTCATATGGGAGCATCCTTAAGCCAATATTATCAAACCTTTTACTGTACTATGATACTATAAGCTTTCAAAATCTTTTTCCTTAGTGAACAAGAAATATTAATTACTTTTCTTCGACAATGAACGCATTACTTTTTATAAGAAATAGGCTTTCTTTTCAAACCAAAATAGTATTATTTGTTAATATGAATTATTCTTACATGTACTGATGTAATTGATATATATTTTTAGTTTATTTAAGTTTATTGACTTATATATACACACACACACACACACACATTGGGGTCAACGTTATTTATATTGATTGCAATCTCACTAGTGATATATTGTACAAATTAATTACTTAAAATAATTGGACGATGCATAATTTTCTCCAAAAAAAAAAAATTAAACATTCATAAAATTATAATTAACACATATAAATATAGATTTTGTGTTATTATTATTATTATTATTATTATTATTATTATTATTATTATGTACTTGTCAAATACCTAAATGATTATTGAAAAAAGATAGGTTAATTTCTCAGTATTATCACAATTTATCAAGTCTTGTAGGGACTCAATTTGGATTGATCCTGGGTGACGGGTCCTTCAGCCCAATAAGCCCAAACAATACATTTGTAGAGAGTGGGGTGAAAGGTTTAGGTGCTGGCCGTCGATCACCAAGCATGAACTTTCTTGTAACGAAGAAAAATGCTAAGAGTTTTTCTTTCAAGGGGGGAGATGCTCCTCGGCCTGTGGCCGAGGAGGCCTTATTGTTCTCCCTCTTCTCCTCCTTCTCTTTACTTTACTAACTTTTCTTTTATAGTTTTCATCTTCCTATCCCCTCCTTCCATCTGTTGATTATCTATTTGCCTTTTTATCTGGCCGTCCGTCCCATCAGAGGCCTTATCGGTNACTTTTTTTTTTTTTTTTTTACACATCCATTTTGTTTATATATATATATATATATATAAATCTAATTAAATGATTTTATTAAAATTGATACTGGTTTGGTGGAAAATACTCAACACCACCAATTTTCTCTATTGAGCCAAAAAGCTTTCTTTTCTCCTCACTTTTCCTTCCTATGATTTTCATTCACCCCAATCAAAAACAAATACAAATTCACTATACCATTTTTTGTGCTCTACTTTATGTTTCACTAATCACAACTTGCCATATATTTGTTTAACTTTCCTTATAAAATAACTAAAGTTTAAAATTGAAAAAATTAAACACATGACAAGTTGTGATTGGTGAAATATAAAATGGAACACACTATTAATTACAAGTTCTTTTTTAACAGGTAATTATAGAATACTCCATAATTACAAAAAATGAATACTTTCTCTTATCACAGAATAGTAAGTCTTACTAATTAAGTTCATGCTTGGACCAAAATTCATGTAAGAAAAAGGAATATGCATTTATGGTACACTCAAAATATTCTATAATTTTCCTTTGTATTTTTAACAAACAAACAATATGTAGCGACCCAGTTTGGATTGACCCTGAGTGATGGGTTTTCAGCCCAATAAGCCCAAACAATACATTTTTAGAGTATGGGTCCAAGAACTAGTACTGTTTCTCAGGAAGGGTTCTACTCATCAATCAATAAGGGATACTTTCGGTTCGCTCTCTGAGGAAAACTATCCTCGGCTCTCTTTCAATTGGTCTCTCTCTTTCTTTTTCTTTTTCTCATTTTCTTTTTTCTTTTTTTTGTCCCCCCTTTCTGTTTTCTTCATTCCTATGTTATATACTCCGTTCTCCCCCTGTTTCCATCGTACATGTGTAGTTCTTATCCTGAGAGCTCCTTTCTGTCCCATCCAGTACCTACCGGAACCTTCAGCTTAGTGGCCATAAAACTGCTTAGTTACTGTTCAGGTATTACCTCCACATTAATGCGGCCAGACTGTTAGCTAGAAAGCATTTAATGTGGAGGTGATGGCCTCAAAAGATATTTGCTACCTTCCCCGACACCTCCTAAGATATATCCAATTTCCAGTTCAGATACAACTTGGTGGGGTCTTTCCGCTAACATGAAGGTTACCTTGACCTCGGACTTTGTTGTCCTCGGACGTGTGTTATGCTGCTGTATATAATATCTACTCGTTTCTTTCATACCACCCATTTGATAAGAATAAAACTTTTTAGGCTGTCCTCGGATTACTACGTGTTCTCGGATTGGGCCTTTGGGCCCCGAGCCCATTTCTGAGGATTACTATACCTTTTTAACTAACAGGCCCCACAATAGCCCCTCAAAATCTCGCTTTTTACCACCTCGGGAAAAAGGATTTTGATATCCAAACCCCCATTTACTTCGTAGGTTTCCCCCGATTTCAGAATGTCTTTTTGTTTGCCCAAGGCACGCTCCTGACGCTTCGGCGTCATGGGCACGCCATTATTAAATGGTAACTGCTCTGCTGTCCCACACGTTCAACGACCTGATGCAAATCTAACGGTGGGGGATCCTTTGCATTTATGGGCGGGGTTTTTCCCGCTCTTACTTTCTGTGCTCTTGTAAAGTGCCTTTCAAATCAAATCTTTCTTCAGTTACAAATCACTCTCTCTCAGTACGTATTCATTGAATCTGTCTTTCTCTCATTACTCCACGCTCTCATAAATACCAAGAGTCNTTAATAACTTGGACTTGAAATGGTAAACCCAACAAATGTGCTTGCTAGTGGCAAATTGAATGGGCTGGTTGACATCAATTTTGGTTGACTTTGTATTTGTGAAATAAGACACAATGTACAATTAAAATAAAGATTTCAAATCATTGATTTCTGACACAGTTTTCTGAATTTGATGATTGTTGGAATGTATTATGCTTTTTAAGGGACTCTTGTAAATCGGGAAAATTATTTTAATTTAAAAAAGGATAAAGCAAATATTACAATTCTAATATTTAAAATGGAGTAAAAAAGAAATAACTTTTATCAATAAAATATTTTTTATGCCATGGAGGTTGACTGAAGTTGACTTCCGTGAAAAAACATAGGCTTTCAAGGAATACTGATTCCAAGATGAAGCAGATGTGTTAGCCATATTACGTATCATTACAATCTCCAACAATATAGGAATATCTCACACAAATCATGGACGCTATAATTGATTTCCTTAAATGATGTTGTTATTAGTTTCAATGATAAAATTGAATTAAGAATTGCCAAAATGAATAGCAAATGATGAAATGATGAAACATTTTGGCATCAACCTTCATCACCTTTTGCGGCTACTTCAATATGAAGGTAGCCAAGATAAGGATAATGACTCCAGAGAGAATACTATTAGTAACATAGCCCCTCATAAACCACCACCCTTGCAATTTTTAATTTTTAATTTTTAATTATCTTTTAGGAATTAAATTTAATTCTTTTCTTCTACTTAAATTTGGATGAACTCTAGTTAACCATAAAATATTTTTTTGTTGAGATGAGGATTTCTCTTATGGTTAGGTCTAATGTTTTCAAGGATATATATCACTAATGAGTACTTTTTAGGAGGCATAGTGCTACCAATAACAATACACATAAACATAAACAAAATAACAATAAAAATCAACATTAGATAAAAACTAATGATCACCCTAAACTGCTAATTGTTAGCTGATATGTTTGATTCTTGAATGAAAATCTTATTTTGAATTATTAAAAAAATTAAAAAGATTAAAACTAATGATGATAATGATACTTCATGTTTGTAATTGTGTTTTTAAGAAAAACCCATAAGCCTAAGTCGAAATGGTAATTGTTACTCATTGTCTCGTTTTTCCAAATAAGTTGTCACCAAAATCACAAGTGAACACTTCTCACCTTGGTTCTCACACAAATACACAAGTAGAGGCAAGCTATAATGCTACAACCTATGTCCTAACTATTATACACATTTTCTTTTAGATAATTCAATTCTTATTATAAATTGGGGGATTTAAACCTTGGCTTGGTTGTTCTTATAAAAGAGAAAGGCAAAGCCACTTAACTAAAAGACTTTTGGACCTTTTATTACCCTTTTTTTATACCAACTAAATGTACTCCTTGGTAAGTAAGAAAGTATATTCCTCTTATTAAATTTTTTTTATAAGATTTTTATGAAACAAATGTATTACTTTTCCGTTTGAGTAGAGAAATATATTACTATTCCTACTACAATTTGGAACAACTATTACTAAACCAATTAGTATATTGAATTTTATACGCCAGTCCTAGAATTATATGTTTCTTAATTGCCTTTTGGTTTTGCCTTGATTTGGTGAAAGATACATATATATGATTTTGCGTTTTGATGCATGTGTAGTAGAAATAGATCATTATGTATCAGTTTGGATAGCACTTCATTCCACTTAATTCCGTGTTCACGTTTTGTACTCTGTGGTTTTTTTTTTTTTTTTTTTTACGCTGGAGTTATTGACTTTTGAGGGACAAAAGTATAGTTCATGAACAATGTGTGCACCATTCATGCACTGTTTATGCACTGTTTACACATTAAAAAATATTAAAAATAAGTCCCACGATACTATTCATACATTTAAAAATTATTTTGTTACAATGTTTTCAGCAACAATCAGTTTTTAACAACAATAAGTTGTATCCAAATAGACCCTATATGATCTACTTTTTTAGCATCGAAAAAAATAAAATGATCTACTTTTCCGTTCTTGTTCTTTAGGTTACCTTGCAAATTTTTCTTTTTGCATTGAAAATACATTGTCCAGATAAAATACACTTTTCTTTAAAATTGGTGTCTAGCTTCTTCTTCTTCTTCTTCTTCTTCTTCTTCTTCTTCTTCTTTTTTTTTTTTATATATAATTTTTTTTGAGGAAATTGGTGTCTAGCTTCTATTCCCTACATTGTTGAAAGTCAAAAAGAAATTAAGCTAATTAGCTTTGGGCCAATAATATATAGTATTTGCTATTAGTTTTCCAACATCTAGCAAGTGATGCTTAGCCTTATAATGTCTTAATAGAACTACAATTATGCTATCAAAAAATCTGAATGAAAAAAAATGAGTACTTGGAAATTTGAATTTTAAAAATTTTCACAGTTAACAATGGTTCAATTGTATATTGAGATACAATATTTTTGCAATTTGGTTTTGAACCGTTGTTTTTGTAAAGCTTTATTAATTTTTGAGATACATTTTTAGTGTTTTGGATTGAATGAAGAGAAAAAAGGGGTTGAGAAAGTTAGTTTAAAACTAAAAGAATAATTTCTAATTTCTAACATACTTTTTAATGATGTATAAATGTTATAAATAATTTTTATTACGAAATAAATATTTTTCATAACTTATTTTTTGCATTCTTGAGAAACTCTTTTTTGAGAAGAGCATTCTTGAGAAAGATTGTACTACTTTTTAATTTTGTTACGACAAAATTTGTTTTATCATCTTTATATAAAACTTTCCTATGTATTGCATATGTTAGGGACTAGTTACAATTAATAATAATACATTTTGACATAAAAAAATAACAATAAACATCAACATAATATAGAACTAATAATGATAGTAATCATGTTAATGATACTTCTTGATGGTGATTTTGGTTTTCAAGCAATAGCACTAACCTTAAGCCTTACCTTTTTTTTTTTATTTTTTATTACCAATAATTATAGGTTGGCAAGAGTGCATGAGAATATGGATAATTAACTATTCTTTCTTCATGAATTTTGGGCTTTAATAACTTGGACTTGAAATGGTAGTAAACCCAAAAAAAGTGCTTGCTAGTGGCAAATTGAATGGACTGGTTGACATCAATTTTGGTTGACTTTGTATTTGAGAAATAAAACATAATTTACAATTAAAAAAGAAATTTCAAATCATTGATTTCTGACACAGTTTTCTGCATTTGATGATTGTTGGAAAATATGATGCTTTTTAGAAGACTTATGTAAATCAGGAAAATTATTTTAATTTTAAAAAGATAAAGCAAATTTTACAATTCAAATATTTATAATGGAGTGCAAAAAGATAACTTTTATCAAAAAAAAAAAAAAAATTATGTCATGGAGGCAAATTGAAGTTGGCTTCCATGAAAGAGTTCGAATTTTCAAGGAATAGGAAAACTTAAAACTTAGAAACTTGTCCGTTTTTATAAGTGTCATTACAGCCTACAGCAATATAAAAAAAGCTCACACAAATCATGGAGGCTATAATTGACCGCCTTAAATGAAGTTGTTATTAGTTTCAATGATAAAATTGAAGCAAGAATTACCAAAATGAATAGGAAATGATGAATCATGAAACACCTTGGCATCAACCTACATCACCTTTTGCAGCTTCTTCAATATGAAGGCAGCCAAGATGAAGAAAACGACTCTAGAGAGCATACTAATAGTAATATGCCCCCCTTATAAACCCCCACCCTTGTAATTTTTATTTATAATTTTTTTATTATCATTTAGGAATTAAATTTAATTCTTTTCTTCAACTTAAACTTGGATGAACTCTAGTTGACCATAAAATATTTTTCATTAAGATGAGGATTTCTCTTATGGTTAGGTCTAATGTTTTCAAGGATATATATCACTAATGAGTACTTTTTAGGGGCATAGTGCTCCAATAACAATACATATATACATAAACATAAACATAAACAAATTAACAATAAAAATCAACATAAGATAAAAACTAATGATCACCCTAAACTTTCAATTATCAGTTGATGTGAGTCTTGAATGAAAATCTTACTTTGATTTACTAAAAAAGAATTATTTAAAAAGATTAAATCTAATGATGTTAAAGATACTTCATGATTGTAACTGTATTTTTAAGAAAAACTCATAAACATAAGTCAAAATGGTAATTATCACTCCTCAGTCCTCACACAATTACACAAGCGGAGATAAGCTATAATGCTACTACCTATGTCCTAACTATTACACAACTTCTTTTAGATAATTCAATTGTTATTATAAGTTGGGGTATTTAAACCTTGGTTGTTCTTATAGAAGAGAAAGGAAAAGCCACTTAACCAAAAGACTTTTGGACCTTTTATATATTACCTTTTTTTTTATACCAAGTAAATATACTCCTGGGTAAGTAAGGGTGTATATTCCTCTTATTAGATTTTTATTTTTTATTTTTTATTACTATTATAGGTCGGTTTATAAGATTTATGAAACAAATGTATTACTTTTCCATTTGGGTAGAGTAATATATTACTATTCCTACTACAATTTGGAACAACTATAACTAAACCAATTAGTATTTTGAATCAATTTTGTACGTCGGTCCTAGAATGATATGTTTCTTAATTGCCTTTTGGTTTTGCTTTAATTTGGTAAAAGATACATAAATATGATTTTGTGTTTTGATGTATGTGTAATAGAAATAGATCATTATATGATCTACCTTTTGATCATCATCATCAAAAAAAAAAAAAAAAAAAAAAAAATCTACTTTTTATTTTGTTCTGTAGGTTACCTTACAATTTTTTCTTTTGCATTGAAAATACATTGTCCAGAATAAATACTACTTTTCTTTAAAATTTGTGTCTAGCTTCTAATCCCTACATTGTGGAAAGTAAAAAAGAAATTAAGCTAATTAGCTTTGGGCCAATAATATATAGTATTTGCTATTAGTTTTCCAACATCTAGCAAGTGATGCTTAGCCTTAAAATGTCTTAATAGAACTACAATTAAGTATGCTGTCAAAAAATCTGAATGAAAAAAAAAAAGAAAAAAGAAAAAGAAAAAGACTTGGTAATTTGAATTATCAAAAATTTCCACAGTTATCAATGGTTCAATTAGCTTTGATATTTTCATATATTCTCAGCCCCTTTTCTGCATCAAATTTGTAGTACCTTTCTCCATTACATACTGACAAATCAATTTATATAGGATTTAGTGTGAAGGCCTTTCTAAACTAATGATTAGTATTAATCTTTCACCTCTCTTAACAGAACTACTAGTAGATTCTTTTAGTGATTTTCAGATAATGCAGCATAATCTTTCACCATTAGAATCTCACCACATAACTTTTGAGGCACTTGTTCTAATGCTTTTCCTTCTTCCATGCTTGCCGTACCGACACTCACAGTCCAAGATGACGAATATATAGAACAACCTGATCGCTGAAGGGATATGGATGTTTTACTGCCAAATAAAAAACAAGATATATGAAAGAAGAAGTCAGACCAGGCAATGCTACTGATGGATCTGCATCTGATACAAATGACAGATACAGTTAACAAACTTTTTGACACAAAATAGACTTGAGTCTTTGAAAGTCCAAAGGTTATCAATTGATCTTGCAGAAACAGGAATACGCTTGACAAGAAATATGCTACCATAAAAATTGTCATCCCTTTCGGCATGAGAGCTTATTAGCAGTAGCAAATACATTGTTGATTAATTATAGTTAGAAGTTTGTGATGTGTGAGAAAAGATGATTTTGTTTTAGTAAGTATAAAAGTTAGATGACATACCAACTGGAAGTAGAGATTGTGATACGAAAAGGGAAAACAAAGCATGAAAATGTTTGGAAACAATTCACAGATGCAAGGAAGGAAACCATAACATGTAAGTCAAAATTCACCTTTCCTCTCTACTCTCCTCTTCTCACTCCATTTGAAACATACACTTTGACTAACCGCATGGTAAGTATTTGAATACATAACAAAAAGGAATTTTTCTAATATGGAAACAGAGATGGAAAAACCCCTTCCCTGGAACTGTTTAGTTCTATTCTATTTGATTTTAGGTTTTGTTGATATGTTATTGACATTTTTTTGGCTCTTTTGTTCTTATCCAACCTACATTCTAGAATTTGAAATGAAATAGCCACATTTGCATCAATTAAAATTGATTTTGCCTCTAAAGTGCAAAACTACCTAAGCTATAATATCTTTCAATATAATATTCTCATTTGCAATTACATAGGAAAAATTGCTACCTAACTTAGTTTTTTTTTTTTTTAATAAATTTAAATTTAGAATATGTACTTTTCAACCATGGTTTTAAAAATCGGATCAAGGCAACTTGTTCAACGAGAACTAGCCCCCTAGTTTAGTTTGGTAAAAGTTGGAAAACTAGTGGTTCAACAAGTAAAACTAGGAATCATACCATTTTTTTGGTTCTTGATCATTCTGGTTTTTAAAACCATGCTCTTAACCAAACTTGTCTTTTCCTATTCTTAAATAAGTGCATTGAATGGATTAATTGAGTGGACTGGATAGACTGAATTGGACAAAATTGACTAAATTAGACCAAAATGAACCAAAGTAGACGAAGTTGGACCAAAGAGAAAACTAAATAAACTGAAATAGACGGACTAATGGACATAAAACAAATTTTGTCGTAACAAAATTAAAAAGTAGTACAATCTTTCTCAAGAATGCTCTTCTCAAAAAAGAGTTTCTCAAGAATGCAAAAAATAAGTTATGAAAAATATTTATTTCGTAATAAAAATTATTTATAACATTTATACATCATTAAAAAGTATGTTAGAAATTAGAAATTATTCTTTTAGTTTTAAACTAACTTTCTCAACCCCTTTTTTCTCTTCATTCAATCCAAAACACTAAAAATGTATCTCAAAAATTAATAAAGCTTTACAAAACAACGGTTCAAAACCAAATTGCAAAAATATTGTATCTCAATATACAATTGAACCATTGTTAACTGTGGAAATTTTTAAAATTCAAATTACCAAGTACTCATTTTTTTTCATTCAGATTTTTTGATAGCATACTTAATTGTAGTTCTATTAAGACATTATAAGGCTAAGCATCACTTGCTAGATGTTGGAAAACTAATAGCAAATACTATATATTATTGGCCCAAAGCTAATTAGCTTAATTTCTTTTTGACTTTCAACAATGTAGGGATTAGAAGCTAGACACCAATTTCCTCAAAAAAATAAAATAAAAAAAATAAAAAAAGAAAAAAGAAGAAGAAGAAGCTAGACACCAATTTTAAAGAAAAGTGTATTTTATCTGGACAATGTATTTTCAATGCAAAAAGAAAAATTTGCAAGGTAACCCAAAGAACAAGAACAGAAAAGTAGATCATTTTATTTATAGGATTATTATGAGAAGTAAGGATTTTTTGTGAAAACAATACTAATTGGATGGTAATTTATAGGAGCAACTCCGTTTGATTTTGTTTTGTTTTGTTTTACACTTCAAATTCTACACTCTTTGTCTGCATTCGTTGGTCTACGCTTCAAGCATTGACTGAAGTCTTGCAAGTTGGACCCTCCCTCCATTTTGTGGGGGCCTTTGTCTTGATCTGGCCACGTATCTTTTTTCTTTTTTTGGCTGCCACATATCAATTTGCTTACCTGCCAAATGTGCAACGAATTTTAGACAGAAGATTTCATTGGTCAATTATTTCCAGTGTCTTTGTAGTCTTTCCTAGAAAAAACACTTTCTCATTCAAGGGCAGGGCCATAGACTTTAGTTAATAGATTGACAATATTTTTTAATTTAAAATGAATTGGGGAATTCTAAATATACATAAAGTATACATTATGATGAAATCTTTTTGATGTTTAACTCAAATAATACTTTTTGATGTTTTTAAACTGATACATACATAAATGATTCAAAACGTCCTTTTCCTAATTATAAAATATTTATAAAAAAATCACCCAAAAGTTACAAAATAGTATTCAATAAACTTTTACATAACAAATAAACATATTTAATACACCCTATTGCTTGTGAGAATTAAAATTGAAAGTGTGCAAGCATTAAAACTCTGTGTAGTTGGAGGATGAAAAAGTAAGATAATAAAAAAGTGTGAGAATAAAAAAAAAAAAAAATTTATTTTTTCACTATAATGAGAATAGAAAAGTAGAAAGGCTAAAATTAAATTACTATTATACACTTATTATTAAAAATAGAATGATGAAAAAGTGAAGTAATTTGGTATTTTTTTTTTTTTTTTTTTTATCACAGAGCTAATAATGTGTGATCAAGAATGACGTAAGATACGGAGCAATGGTTTGCAGGAAAGTGAAGTGCTCTCTCTTCAATGGAATTCTGTGTAATAGATGGAATATCCCCTTTCCTCTCTTTGATCTGAGTAAATTTCCTTTTTCTTAGGGGTCCTTTTGGTTGTTTAGCTGGTAGCAAGCTGATTAGTGGGAGTCAATTGTATAGTTAAATCGGCTTAGCAGTTAATTGTTTTTATTTGGTTGTAGCTTTCGTTTGCTGCTTGTTTCTGGTTTGTCTTGGAACCCTTCTTTAAATTCTTTTGTTTTGTTAATAAAATGTTACCCTTTAATCATTTGATTAACTGGCCATACACAAAGTCTGATAATTTAAAGCTGTGGGGACTGATGCAAAGGCTATTCTGGTGATGCTCAGCTATTGAGTTTTAGTCAAAGGAATGAAGTGTACATAAAACAAAACTTGGCAGCATATGGACATAGCTCCAATTCAGTCAACCAAATCAGCAGATAATGATCTTGAGTTAATAACTTCAGATCATCATCCGCAGTTTACCTTGCCTCAGCAGAGTCATCCGCAGGGATTGGCTTCATGACTTCCATCGCATACTGACCAAACATATCCAACCCACCGACTACAACTTAAATCTCTATTTGCAACTGAATTAATGAAGTTGCCTTTGGCTTCCACTCAATCTTTGATCTGCCATCTTCTGGCTTTGATAATGCTCTTCTCAGCCTCGATCCCATCTAACCACTATAAATCTAGACTACCGTCCGCATCGTACGCAACTCTAAAAACATAACTTATATTTACAAGTTACAACATTCCATAAAATGCCATCCCCAATGACCTTTTTAGGGAAAATGAAGACGTTGTCCCAATGTACCTAAATAATGTTTAAAACAGATTGAATGAGTGGAATTCTTCATTCAAATGAAAGCTTGTTAGCAACGCATGAATAATCATTGACGTAACCTTTTCAATTAAGGGGGGTACAATCTTAAGCACTCAATTTCTGAGAATAGAGGCACTCCCAAGTACCATAAAAAAATGCTTGTTGAAGCATCTAGTTAAACTAAGCTGACAATGTTACCAGGTAGCCACATATATCCTTCAATTTCAATTTGGAAACTAAATTAATGCCTCAATTGTGAGAATCCTTTTTTTTTTTTTTTTCTTATGAGAAACACTATGAGAATCTAGTTAATTATCTAATCAGATGCTTTGTGAGTAATTCCTTGCAGGTATCTATGTGGTTGTTCCCAATCAACTGTATTTCAAGGGAAAATAATTCCCCTCCCTTATCATGGTACACCACAGAGTGATTATCAAAAGTTAAATTAGGGGTTTTGATGTTTGACACAACTTGTGAACACGCGCGAGTTTTTACAAATTTGGGTTGTGCTTTAGTTGGTTTAGATCATAAATAAGTCGACTCGAAAGCGACATGATAAGAACGTGTCATAAGCGGATTAACTTGCCTAACCCACAATTGACACACTAATTTATTTGTGTCAATCTAAAATGATCCGTTAGACACTCTTGTTTAACTCGTATGACAAATAAATACTTTAAAAAAAAAAAAAATTTCCAAGTACCTTCGACATCCAATCTATATTTTAAACTTAAAAAAAGTGAGTAATTACAAAAATAGATTCTTAAATGACAAAAAAAATCAAAATATAAATATTATTCATTCAATATTTAAAATAATAGGAAACCCCATTGAAAATTGTCGGCTTAGACCTCAAAATGTGTTAACAAGATCCTAAACTGTGCCTATTGTTGCATACTGCGAATTTGAAGAATAATATACAAGTTTTTTGTTTAATTTTTTTTCTTTATATTTAAAATACTCTATGCATATGAAAAACCATTATAGTAATGTGATCATATTTTGTATAAAATGCATAACATGCCAATAACATGGTTAATATTTCATGATTTTGGCATTATTATCCGAGTATATAGGTATGAAGAAATCAATTCAATTAATGTTAAAGTTGTTAAAAATATACAAATATCAAATTGATGGCTTTGCATAGATTTGGATCTTGGATGAAACTAATAATTTATTAAGAAAATTTAAATAAAACAAAACATTTCCTTATTGTTGATTCTAGTGAAATAGAGAGAATGAGGATGGTTTGAGAAATCTTAGTATAGGGATATATGTAACTGTAATTATGTATACCGAATTATATCTGTATACGGATTCCGTGGTCGAGTAGATTTTATTTGAATTGTTAGGTTTTTTAACATTAAGTTACGTGATTGAGTAGATTTTATTTGAAATGTTAGGTTTTTTAATATTAAGCTATTTTGATAAAATAGCCATGTTCCTCTGAAAAATACTACAGTTAAACAAAAAAGTCGACTTTCACTTTTATAACTAATTTTTGTTATTATTTTATATATAAAAACTTAAATTTATATTTCAATTAGTAGTATTCTTGTGCGATACATGACTTTATGAAAATTTTTGTGTAAACTAAAAAAGTAAAATATAATTAAAACTAAATTAATAAACAAATAGTAATTGTGGGTACCTAGGATGTACGCATCATTGGCATGTCCTTCAACGTCCTAGGATGTCCTCGGACGGCTTCGCAACGTCCTAGGCAAGCATGGCAACGTCCTAAGACGTCCTCGGACGGTGTCCTAACATCCTAGGCATGCATGGCAACGTCCTAGGCATGCTTGGCAACGTCCTCAGACGGTGTCCTAGGAGTCCCACATTAAAGGAAAACCCCCCACTTGCTGCCTTATAAGCTGTAAAGCGAAGGAGTAGTGTACCATGGGTTTATAGTTATAAGGCAACAAGTGGGGGGGTTTTCCTTCGATGTGAGACTCCTAGAACACCGTCCAAGGACGTTGCCAAGCATGCCTAGGACGTTGCCATGCATGCCTAGGAGTTAGGACACCGTCCGAGGACGTCCTAGGACGTTGCCATGCATGCCTAGGACGTTGTGAAGCTGTCCGAGGACGTCCGAGGACGTCTTAGGACGTTGAAGGACATGCCAAGGATGCGTACATCCTAGGTACCCACAGTAATAATAATATAAATAATAGTAAATAATAATTTCAATATATATTAAATCAACTAAATTACTTATTAATTATTTTAATAAATAATTTCACTAATTAAATAATTTAATACTTTAAAATAATTCAAAGTCATTCTTCTTCATGACTTCCTTCACAATATTGACAAAACATATCCAACCCCACCAGTACCAAGCTGATAAAAAGTACTAACATGTGAGATTTTAACCAAATTCCCCAATATGTGAGAATAAAAAACAGAAACAAAATACAACACAAAGTTTACGAAATTCACACAATTTTATGTGATTCAGCCATATAACTTTTTATATATCAAAGACCACACCTGACTTCTCATAGCCCTACAATGCATAGCAACTAGAAAGGTCCAATTCTTTAATAACACCCCCCCCCCCCCCCCCCAAAAAAAAACAACATAATGGCATGGTTTATGATTATTAGTGTACCCAATAATGAAAAATCTATCGCGTAAGTATGTAACAAATCCAAACATATACTAATATCAATCATCTTGGCTAATTTATTAATTTTTGAAACAAAGAATACTAACAAATCAATGAAACTGTTCGATTACGAAAGTCTAAACTCTTAACCTATCCAAAACAAAATGTTTTCTGAATAACACGAAACTAAAAAAAAAAACTAAAACGCAAAACTAAGTAACTTGCAACTTAAAGCATCTAGCATCTCNATCTTGAGAGGCAACCATGACTTGGGACTCGAGCTCCGACCCCAGACGGTCACAAAGAAAACCGTCGAGGCCTAAACCCTTGACGATGGCCCGGATTTTGGTTTTCCGCAACTCTGGTGAAGCCAAGATATCAGGAGGAATATAAAAGGATTCGCATCCCATCTTGCAACCGGGAATGTTCATAAAGAATTGCAGAGTAGGTTTGGCTGGTGGGTCTTCAGCCCCGAATCCGTAAAACTCAATTTTGGACTTGAAATCAACGTATTTGTTAGTCGCCATTGATACTTAATTGGTTCTCGTGAATTAAGGTAGTTTAAAAATCTAATGAATATAAATATACGTAGTGCTTTATTTGAATATGACAACTTTATCTGTGGTTGAGTCAAATTACAAGACTAAAACCACATAGAGTTATACTAGAGATTGGTATCCATGTATTTGATAAAACAAATTATCATTATAATTATAATAAATAATAAATAAATAATGAGCCACCTGTAACTCTATAATGAATGAATTATTATTCTTATCATAATAACTCTAAAAATAATATCATATTTGCAAGAAAACAAATCAAACTATGAAAAATCAACCATTTATTTGGGAAATACCGAACGGTTAGATTTTATTTGAACAATTTGGTTTTTTAATAGTAAGTTATTTTGATAAAATAACCATATTTTTTCTAAAAACCATGATGTTTGATTTTCTTTACCTAAAAAAGGGTCAATTTTGCATTTTTATATATGGGCTTTTAGGTTTTTTGGTTTTGAATTTGAAGTAATTCCCCAAAAGATCAGTTTAGGTATCCTATTTTTTGTCATATAAATAAATTCTGTAACTTTTTTGAATATTAATATTCTATAAACTAGAAGTCTAGAACTAATTGTGTGCGTTGCATAGTTTTGGTCCAATTTGGTTCGTGTCAGTCTACTTTGGTCTATTTCAGTCCATTCGGTTCATTTCAATTCAATTCAGTCCATTTAGTCTACTTTGGTCCATTGGGTCTATTTCGGTTCATTCAGTTCCCTTTGGTCTAATTTGGTCCACTTTGGTACATTTTGTTCTAATTTAGTCCATTTCGGTCCAATTCAGTTTATTCAGTCCACTCAATCCATTCAGTGCACTTATTTAAGAATAGAAAAAGACAAGTTTGAGTTGAGAGCATGGTTTTAAAAACCAAAATGATCAAAGAACCAAAAAAAAAAAAAAAAAATTGGTATGATTCCTAGTTTTACTAGTTGAACCACTGGTTTTCTAATTTTTACTAGACTAAATTAGAGGATTAGTTCCCAGTTGAACTAGTTGTTCCAATCCAATTTTTAAAACCATGGTTAAGTGTATATATTTTAAATTCAAGTTTGTTTTGGGACCCTTCTTTAAATTCTTTTGTTCTGTTAATAAAATGTTACCCTTTAATCAAAAAGGAGAAATTTGATTAACTGGCCATCAACATCACCATACACAAAGCCTGATAAATTAAAGCTGTGGGGATTGATGCAAAGGCTCTTCTGGTGATGCTCAGCTATTGAGTTTTAGTCAAAGGAATGAAGTGTATATAAAACAAAACTTGGTAGCATATGGACATAGCTCAAATTCAGTTAACCAAATCAGCAGATGATGATCTTGAGTTAATAACTTCTGATCATCATCTGTAGTTTACCTTGCCTCAGCAGAGTCATCCGCAGGGATTGGCTTCATGACTTCAATCACATATTGACCAAACATATCCAACCCCACCAGTACCAAGCTGATCAATAACAGTAAGTCTTTACATATCAGGTCATAATTAGAACAAAATAATGTTATTGCTTTATTATTATTCGTGTGCCCAATATTGAACAATCTATCACATATGTGACAGGACATATTAAAAGTATCAAGCTAAACTGAGAGGTTGACTAATCAATGAAATTCTCAAATTAATAAGAAGCCATTCATTACGATGTGACTAATCTATGAAACTCTCAACTCAAATGTTGCACTGCCTACAAATCCAATCCTATGCTTCAATACACAGCTCTATTCACATCAGGATAGGACAAAAATACAATCACCACATCTAAACAGTTTACAAGATAAATTAATTTTATTATAAAACGTAGTGTAGCATTATTATTTTGTATGAATAGAGCCTATTTGATAGTCCTACAGCAGTATGACTGTTCCATCAATTGTTTTTTTAGAATCTACTGAACAAATTCATTATTTGGAAAGCAATCTATTTAAGTAGGAAGTTCTCATCGTGATACATGAATAATTTCTTGGATTTGAAAAAAATGACCTGTTTCATAATTTTTTATGATAATGGCACATGAAATTCAAATGGACCCTTTCACGTTTAGGTAAACCAAATAAGCCATTGATAGTTTATACATGTTCAATTTGACTTCTGCATTTGCATCTCCAGATGTGGGTTGATGTTTGGGCTCATGCTCAGCTTAAACAATGATATATAAAGTGTATTATACTTTCGAGTCTTACATTGGTGAAGAATGGCAATATAGACAGCCCAAGAAGAGTGAGATTAGGCAATGTGTCGACTAAAACTAGCATGTATAAATATTGTCACTTGTAAGGAGACGAAATGTAACACTTCCACAATTTTTCTAATCCAATGAGAGGAGTTTTTCTGAACCTAGAAGTTCATCGACAATAGAAGATAATTTTGGTTGATACGAAGACAAATGAGTCATTGATTCAAATATTTAAGAGATAAATATGTGGCGGGACAAGGAGAGGAGAGGTGTTAAGAAATTCCTTTTTCTTTAAACCCTTCCGACTGAAAATGGAAATCTAACTCTCCACATTTATGTATCTGTTCTGCTTAAACTAAGAAACAGGTACAAACATGCAGATGCAGCCAGTAAACTGCGAACTCAAAAGAACAACAAAGTGACAAGCAGAACAGCACAACAGAGGCTGAACTCTAAATATATAACAGCTCATGCCTCATTACATTTTCAAGGATTTTTATATAGCAAAGAAAGAGGACTATCACGTCTACAGCTTAAATCTCTATTCCAAACTGAATTGATGAAGTTGCCTTTGGCTTCCACGCAAGCTTTGATCTGCCATCTTCTGGCTTTCATAAGGCTCTCCATAGCCTCGATCTGACCACTATAAATCTAGACTACTGTCTGCATCGAACGCAACTCTAAAAAAATATAACTTATATTTACAACATTCCATCAAGATGCCAACCCCTTTACGGCCTAACAACCCAACCAATACACCCCGGGTGCACCTCTCTTTTTAAGGCACACAAACAAGCTTCTAAGTCACTTTAGCCCTCAGACCTGACTTACAATTCACTTCTGCAGATAATTCTGTTGTATATTTTAATGACTTTTTTAGGCAACATGAAGACGTTGGCCCAATGTACCTAAATATTGTATAAAACAGATTGAATGAATTGAATTCTTCATTCAAATGAAAGCTTCTTTGCAACGCATTAGTAATCCTTGAAGTAATGTTTTCAATTAAGGGGAACAATCCTAAGCACTCAATTTACCAAAGATTAGAGGCATTCCTAAGTACCATAAAGAAATGCCTGCTGAAGCATTTAGTTAAAACTAAGCCGCTATCGTTTTAGTGTTTTACTGTCACACCAAAAAAAAAAAAAAAAAAAACCCAAGCTGACAATGTTGCCGGTAGCCACATATATCTAACGGCAGCAAATTCCGACAGGTTATGGGTCATGGCAAGTTCGTGTCTAACCCACAGAATTCGTTTGACCCGTTTAACTGAATATTATTTTACCAATATCTTATATCAACAAGATGCCATTAATTATTATATGACTAATTATCTTAACTTTTTTTTTCTTCTTCGATTCGGGCCAAATCGGCCTGTATCAGGCGAAACGGGCCGAATGTAAAAAAAAAAAAAACTACAAACCCAGGTCGCCGGCCGCCGTTCTTCTTTTTCTTCTCTCCCTTTCATCTTCTTCTTCTTCTTCTTCTCCGTTTTGCACTGGTCTTTTCCTCCATTTCATTTTCTTCTTCTCTGTTTCTTCTTCTTCTACTTCTTCGTTTCACACTGGTCTTTTCATCAGCTTCTGATTCCGAATCCATATACAAATGAGCAGCGGTTTCTTCACCAATCACTTCAATCTTCACGACTTCAATATGGGCTATCACCACAAAGTTCTTGGCTCCAAAAGACGTAGAAGCAGCCGTGACGAAGGATTCCATCATTGGACTGAGTGAGTCGCAAAGATAAGAGTCAAACTGCAAACTCTCAAGCGTGTCCACGATGTCTAGTTTCATATTCTTTGGCGAGGCCAAGACATAACGAGGAAAATCGAGTACTTTAACTAATTCCGGATAGACAACGTCTTCAAGCGTAAACAGCTTCTCATCTTTGCTGTCGTCGGTACTGGTTTGAAGAACTTTGAGTTGATACCTTGGCTGTAGACGGATTTCCAAATATCCCATGCTTATCGGTGATGGCTCTTCTTTAGATTTGCACAGTTCAAATCTCTTGGTGTTCGGCTCAAATCTCTTGTACGATTCAAACCTCACGTTGTAATCCAAAGGTTCAAAACAAGCCATTAGTTAACTATTGTGAACACAGATCCTCGTGAAACAAAAAGAATGGCAATGACAGAAAGAATAAGAGAAACAAACTGAGAATGTTATGTGAGACAGAGAAAATCAGAATGAGAGAGACAGAGGGTCAGAATGAGAAAGACTGAGAGTGGAATAATGTAGTTGATTCGAATATATGGGATGTATATATATAATATTTGTTTGCTTATCCGAATGGGTTAAGGATTCCGTGGTTAGATTGGTTTGGCCAGTGGTTTAGAAATCCTATTGTCCGTGGTTGAGTTGAATTACAAAACCCAAAGCACAGAGATATACTAGATTACTAGGTAGTAGGTATCGGTATCCCTGTGTGCGTATGTATATATATTAAGAATTATATATATATAATCCCTAATATAATGAATGAATTATTATTTTAACCCAAAAAAAAGAATGAATTATTATTCTTAATATAATTAATGAATAGAGTATTTGCAAGAAAACAAATCAAACTATGAAAAATCAACCATTTATTTAGGAAAATAATGAACTGTAAGATTTTATTTGAACTATCTAGTTTTTTAATAGTAAGTTATTTTGATAAAATAACCATATTTTTTCTAAAAACTGTGTAGTTTGATTTTCTATACCTAAAAAGGCTCAATTTTGCATTTTAATATATGGGCTTTTAGGTTTTTGGCTTTTAAATTTGAAGTAATTTCTCAAAAGATCAATTTAGGTATCCTATTTTTATGAATTTATATATATAAATAAATAAATCCTGTAACTTTTTTGAATATTAATATTCTTTAAACTAGAACTAGTTGTGTGTGTTGCATAGTTTTGGTCCAATTCGGTTCATTTCAGTCTACTTGGGTACATTTCAGTCTGCTCGGCCCATTTCAGTTTAATTCAGTACGTTTAGTCCACTTTGGTCCATTTTAGTCTAATTCGGTCCATAGTAGTCCATTAGGTCTATTTCAGTTCATTTGGTTCTCTTTGCTCCAACTTCGTCTACTTTGGTTCATTTTGGTCTAATTTAGTCAATTTTGGTCCAATTCAGTCTATCCAGTCCACTCAATTAATCCATTCAATGCACTTATTTAAGAATAGGAAAAGACAAGTTTGGGTTAAGAGCATGGTTTTAAAAACCAGAATGATCAAAGAACCAAAAAAATGGTATGATTCCTAGTTTTACTAGTTGAACCACTAGTTTTCCAACTTTTACCAAACTAAATTAGGGGGCTAGTTCTCGGTTGAACAAGTTGCCCTGATCCGATTTTTAAAACCATGGTTGAAAGTACATATTCTAAATTTAAATTTATTTTTTAAAAAAACTAAGTTAGGTAGCAATTTTTCCTATGTAATTGCAAATGAGAATATTATATTGAAAGATATTATAGCTTAGGTAGTTTTGCACTTTAGAGGCAAAATCAATTTTTAGTTGATGCAAATGTGGCTATTTCATTTCAAATTCTAGAATGTAGGTTGGATAAGAACAAAAGAGCCAAAAAAAAAAAATGTTAATAACATATCAACAAAACCTAAAGTCAAATAGGATAGAACTAAACAGTTCCAGGGAAGGGGTTTTTCCATCTCTGTTTCCATATTAGAAAAATTCCTTTTTGTTATGTAATTCAAATACTTACCATGCGGTTAGTCAAAGTGTATGTTTCAAATGGAGTGAGAAGAGGAGAGTAGAGAGGAAAGGTGAATTTTGACTTACATGTTATGGTTTCCTTCCTTGCATCTATGAATTGTTTCCAAACATTTTCATGCTTGTGTTTTCCCTTTTCGTATCACAATCTCTACTTCCAGTTGGTATGTCATCTAACTTTTATACCTTACCAGAAAACAAAATCATCTTTTCTCACACATCACAAACTTCTAACTATAATTAATCAACAATGTATTTGCTACTGCTAATAAGCTCTCATGCCGAAAGGGATGACAATTTTTATGGTAGCATATTTTCTTGTCAAGCGTATTCCTGTTTCTGCAAGATCAATTGATAACCTTTGGACTTTCAAAGACTCAAGTCTATTTTGTGTCAAAAAGTTTGTTAACTGTATCTGTCATTTGTATCAGATGCAGATCCATCAGTAGCATTGCCTGGTCTGACTTCTTCTTTCCATATATCTTGTTTTTTTATTTGGCAGTAAAACATCCATATCCCTTCAGCGATCAGGTTGTTCTATATATTCGTCATCTTGGGCCGTGAGTGTCGGTAGGGCAAGCATGGAAAGAAGGAAAAGCATTAGAACAAGTGCCTCAAAAGTTATGTGGTGAGATTCTAATGGTGAAAGATTATGCTGCATTATCTGACAATCACTAAAAGAATCTACTAGTAGTTCTGTTAAGAGAGGTGAAAGATTAATACTAATCATTAGTTTAGAAAAACAAAGGCCTTCACACTAAATCCCTATATACAATTGATTTGTTAATATGTAATGGATAAAGGTACAGCAAATTTGATGCAGAAAAGGGCTGAGAATATATGAAAATATCAAAGCTAATTGAACCATTGATAACTTTGGAAATTTTTGATAATTCAAATTACCAAGTGCTTTTTTTTTTTTTTTTTTTCATTCAGATTTTTTGACAGCATACTTAATTGTAGTTATATTAAGACATTTAAAGGCTAAGCATCACTTGCTAGATGTTGGAAAACTAATAGCAAATACTATATAATATTGGCCCAAAGCTAATTAGCTTAATTTCTTTTTTACTTTCAACAATGTAGGGATTAGAAGCTAGACACCAATTTTAAAGAAAAGTATTTATTGTGGACAATGAATTTTCAATGCAAAAAGAAAAAATTGCAAGGTAACCCAAAGAACAAAAATGAAAAAGTAGATCTTTTTTTAATGATCAAAAAGTAGATCATATAATGATCTATTTCTATTACACATACATCAAAACACAAAATCATATATATATATATATATATGTATCTTTCACCAAATTAAAGCAAAACCAAAAGACAATTAAGAAACATATCATTCTAGGACCGACGTATAAAATTTGATATACTAATTGGTTTAGTAATAGTTGTTCCAAATTGTAGTAGGAATAGTAATATATTTCTCTACTCAAACGGAAAAGTAATACATTTGTTTCATAAAAATCTTATAAAAAAATTTAATAAGAAGAATATACTTTCTTACTTACCAAGAAGTATATTTAGTTGTTACAAAAGAAAGGTAATAAAAAGTCCAAAAGTCTTTTAGTTAAGTGGCTTTGCCTCTCTCTTTTATAAGAACAACGAAAGTTTAAATCCCCCAACTTATAATAACAATTAAATTATCTAAAAGAAAATGTGTGTAATAGTTAGGACATAGGTTGTAACATTATAGCTTATCTCTGCTCGTGTATTTGTGTGAGGACCAATGAGAGAAGTGTTCACTTGTGATTCTGGTGACAACTTAATTGGGGGAACGAGACAATGAGTAACAATTACCATTTTGACTTAGGCTCATGGGGTTTTCTTAAAAACACAGTTACAATCATGAAGTATCATTATCATCTTTTGTTTTAATCTTTTTAATTTTTTTTTTTAATAATTCAAAACAAGATTTTCATTTAAGAATCAAAGATACATCAGCTAACAATTAGAGGTTTAGGGTGATCATTAATTTTTATCTAATTTTGATTTTAATTGTTATTGTGTTTATGTTTATGTGTATTGTTATTGGTTGCACTATGCCCCCTAAAAAGTACTCATTAGTGATATATATCCTTGAAAACATAGACCTAACCGTAAGAGAAATCCTCATCTCAATGAAAAATATTTTATGGTCAACTAGAGTTCATCCAAATTTAAGTAGAGGAAAAGAATTAAATTTAATTACTAAAAGATAATAAAAAATAAAAAATAAAAAATAAAAAATTGTAAGGGTGGGGGTTTATGTGGGGGCCATATTACTGATGTTATGCACTCTGGAGTCATTATCCTCATCTTGGCTGCCTTCATATTGAAGTAGCCGCAAAAGGTGATGTAGGTTGATGCCAAAATGTTTCATGATTTCACCATTTCCTATTCATTTTGGCAATTCTTCAATTTTATCGATGAAACTAATAACAACATCATTTAAGGCAATCGATTATAGCGTCCATGATCAGTGTGAGCTTTTGTTATATTGTTGGAGATTATAACGGTGCTTAGTATGGCTAATATCGGCTTCTGATTAGATTTTCCTCTTGATATCTTTATCTGTTTGAAGTCTATATTTCTTCACGAAAGCCAACTTCAGTTTGCCTCCATGACATTTAAAAAAAAAAAAATGATAAAAGTTATTTTTTTAGTCCATTATAAATATTAGAATTGTAAAATTTGCTTTATCAATTTTAAAATTAAAATAATTGTCCCGATTTACAAACGAGTCCCCTATAAAGCATCATATTTTCCAACAATCATCAAACTCAGAAAACTGTGTCGGAAAATCAATGATTTGAAATCTCTTTTTAAATGGTACATTGTGTCTTATTTCTCAAATGCAAAGTCATTAAAAATTGATGTCAACCAGCCCATTCAATTTGCCAATAGCAAGCACATTGTTTGGGTTTACCATTTCAAGTCCAAGTTATTAAAGCCAAAAATTCATGAAGAAAGAATAGTTAATTGTCCATATTCTCATTCACCCTTGCCAACCTATAATTATTGGTAAAAAAAATGTATTGCTTGAAAACCAAAATCACAATCAAGAAGTATCATCATCATGATTACTAGCATTATTAGTTCAGTATTAAGTTGATGTTTATTGTTATTATTATTATTATTTTATGTTTATGTGTATTATTATTAATAGTATTTAGTCCCTAAAATGTGCAATACACAGGAAAGTTTTATATAAAGATGGTAAAACAAATTTTGTCATATCAAAATAAAAAAGTAGTACAATCTTTCTCAATAATGCTCTTTACAAAAAGAATTTCTCAAGAATGCAAAAAATAAGTTATGGAAAATACTTATTTCATAATAAAATTTTTTTATAACATTTTATATGCCATTAAAAAATATGTTAGAAATTAGAAATTATTCTTTTAGTTTTATATTAACTTTCTCAAACCCTTTTTTTCTTTATTCAATCCAAAACACCAAAAATGTATCTCAACAATTAGAAAAATTCTACAAAACTACCGTTCAAAACCAAATTGCAAAAATATTTACTTCAACACCTTTATGTGACATTAGGAATGAAATTTGAATAAGAGATAAGAAGAAAGAATTGGGGAATATTCTTATCAATTTTCATTGATTTTAGGTTTTGTGCTAATATATTTTACTTGTTTAAAATGTATGAGAATATATGTATGTTGGTCGATCATCACTTATCAAAAAAAAAAAAAAATGTATGCTACTTGATCATGATACTCAGGATTTTGTATAACGTCTGACACCAAGCAATGTTTGACATCAAGCAATTGCATTGTATACCACATTATAATGATTATTCTAACATTGGCATAAAGGTTTAAGTGTTTAACTACCATCCCATTTTCTTGTCCATCTTAATTGGACATCATTTAATGTTTCTCCTTTTATATAAAAATATTACAAAAATTAGTTTTTAATTTAAAATAATGGCCAAAAATGACAAAATACTTTTTTTCAATAAAATAAATTATATTTTAAATAGCAAGTGTAACTTGTCAGTACTTATACATCGTGTTCGATCTTGTCCATTTTTTAAATAAACAATATTTTGAGACCTCCAAAGTAGAATAATTGATAAGCAAATAAGAAATTAATTAACTTATTCCCATATTTCATCTATATAGATTTGCTTGATGATACTAGGGCTAACTAAATGACTTGTGGAAACCCGATTCAACTAACAAATCAACTTCGACTCAAGCCTTTTCAATTGATTTTGTTGGTAGTTATGGTTGGTATTCTATTTGATTCCATAAAGCTCGATTGTCATTGGTTGGATGTCCAAAATAGAGGGGAGCTTAACAAACATAACTGATTGATCTTTGATGACTACAATCTATTGCACTCGAAGGATCTTGGTCGTGGTTTTTGAAGGCCATTTCGATGTTTGTGAGGCTAAAATCTGGTCGTTGGATGTTAAGATATTTGTCGACAAATTTAATATTTGAACGTGCAATGGAAAGATCCACCCATGGAAACCCCTCTCCATGGGTGATTAAAAAAATGTCTTTATGCTCCCTAAACTTTCATTATAGATAATTTAGTACTTAAACTTTGTACATGCGTCAAAAAACATTTTCAAATATAGTTTAGCATTTTGGTCTTTTTAAAAAAAAGTGAAATCATATTAAGGAAAGAAATCAAGGAATTGAAGGATTTGACCATTATATATATATATATATATTAGAATTACACTCCCCTCCCCTGAGATTTGAAAGAATGATACTCCATCCCAAACTTAAAAAAAAAAAAAAAAAAAAAAAAAAAAAAAAAAAAAAAAAAAAAAAAAAAACACTCCTCTCCCTTGAAGCTTGTAAAAATTAACACTTCTCCCATTTTGTTTATATATATTAATAATGAAATATTCTAAATTTCTATAAAAATCTCTTTACAAAAGTTTAACCATAATTAATAATAATAAAAATAGCTGAAAATTTTAGAATAAAAATGTAAAATTTATCAAGTATAAAATAAAATTACAATGACAAATCTCTCCATAAACCATTGCAAAAGGAAAAAATAATAAGAAGGAAAATTCATGCTTAATTTTTTAAATACACTTTAATTAAACAAATTAAAACAATGAATTTTAATTTTAAAATGGAGGATAATTTCTAAATCTACCTTTAAACAGAGGGCAGATTAGCACACAATATTTTTAACACTATTATTTATTAATATTTGGTCAATCGGATATTAAAAGAAGAATTTTTTTTTTCAAATTTTGGGTGAGGTGTCATTTTTTTAGACCTAAGGAGAGATGAGTATAATTATATACACATACATAAAAGATAGAAATACTACTATAACTTAATCTAAGTATATGTGTCTAATTTTTTCTTAAATATTTAAATTGTGGCTTAAAAAAATAGGACTTTTTTTTAACAAAAAAAAAGTAGTGGGAATTACTGCAGGCTTTATATATGACCCAAAAACATTTCTTCCTTAAAAAAATAAAAAATAAAAAATAAATGAAAAAGAAAAAGAAACACCGTTCAGAGTCTATATAAAGCTTGATTAAACTAGAAGATTATTATGCTTGTGTCCCAAAACAAACACACACTTTGCCTCCAAAGTCCAAACTCAAAAGCCTCCTATCCAAGTCCAACGCACTCACCCAAAATGAAGGCAACTACCTCCAACTGCAAGTGCAACCATCACCTGCGGCTCTCCTCCAGCTTGTACTCTCCTTCACCCATCTCCCGCCAACTCATCTTCCCCCAAATCAACGGCGGCCACGTCTGTGTTTCACTGATTCCACAGGTGAGCATATCACTCCCCAAGTGTTCCCATATCAGCAATTTTATTTATTTATTTATTATAATTAACATTTTTCACTGGCAAAATTTCATTCCTTTATTGTAATTATAGGTATAAAATTGTACACTCATGGGCCAGGTGGCGCAATCCGGGCCGTCGGTGGAGAGGAGAGAGCTTACGTGTCAGCTTGGGATGAGAAACCTTATGAAATAGTTGACAACGGTAAAAAAGCTTACTTGGATGAACAAGATGTGGTCACATTTCTTGACCCTCCTAAGGAGTTGATTCCTCTGGACCCTTCTTCTTATAATCCAGCTGCATATCTTTGGTACAGTTCTTACTTTTATTAGTTCTATTTGGATAATTTCAGTAATGGGTTTTTTTTTTTTTTTTTTTTTTNTTGGGGTTTTTTTTTTTTTTTTTTTTTTTTTTTTTTGAGTCATATAGAATGAAATTTTGATGGTTAATGGGACCTGTAGATGTAGAAACAAAAACAGTGAAGTGGGTCTAATGGGATTTTTTGTTTTGAGTTCATTGCACTGTTTTCAATTGTGTTCTCTTGTGTTGCTAATTTGATTTATATTGCTATGTTGTACTTGTAATTTAGAAATTGAATGAACTTATCTTGTAAATAAATATAGGCCAAAATAGACTATTGGTGCCTAAACTTTAGGCTTTAGCTCATGAGCGATTTTAGTCCTTGAAGTTTAAAGTGATCTATTTTTAGTCCCTAACAAATTTAAAGTGATCGTTTTGAGTCCTAAATAATATAAAGTGATCGTGGTATGGAGAGGGAGGCATTGTGGCGGAGCCGCGGAGGGAAGTTGAGATGAAGTATGGCTCTCTAAGGGGAGGATGGTGTACCAATGTTGTTAATGTTTTTTTTTTAATGGGATTAGCGAATGCAAATGTATAGAGGGGTTGGGCTAAGTTTTCGAGTTTCATTATGTCTGGGGCAGGAGATGGAACCAGAGTTAAGTTTTAGCTGGACGTTTGGTGTGGTGATGTGTCTTTGAAGGAGTCCTTCCCTCAATTGTTTCGTGTAACACATGATAAGGAAGCTTCAATAACAGATCACATCCAATTTTGCAATGACTTTATTCATTGTGTGTTGAATTTATACGAAAAGTACAAGATTGGGAGTTGGAGTCCATTTTTCTTGTATTTAATTTACTCTGCATCTGTGTGAGGTCATGGCAAGGATAAGCTTTTATGGAAGCTGTCTGCTCGATAGGGCTTTGAGGTTAGATCATGTTATAAAGCCTTGGCCCCTAGTGGAGGGGTGAATTTCCCTTGGAAAAGTATTTAGAAGCCTAAAGGGTGAACAAGTCTTGCTTTCTTTATCTGGACTTTGTCTTTGTGGAAAATCTTAACAGCGGATAACTTGAGGAAAAGAAAATTTATTTTGGTGAGTTGGTGTTGTGTGAGCAAGAGAGGTTGGGGGACAATTGATCATTTTCTTCTTCATTGTCTGTTTGCTAGAGACATGTGGAATATGATAATTAGCCTCTTTGGGGTTTAGTGGGTGGTGCCTTGAGGGATTGTAGACTTACTAGCTTGTTGGCAAGGCTGTTTTGGTAAACATAGTAATAATGAGATTAGGAAGGCTATCCTGCATTGCTTGATGTGGTGCATTTGGAGAGAAATGAATGCTAGAAATTTTGAGGGATGTGAATGGACTATTTTAGATTTGAAACTGCAGATTTTCAGAACTTTGTATGAATGGATGGCAGCAACGAGACTTTTTTCTTTTTCAAACTTATTAGATCTCATTGGTCATTCTAACTTTAGATTTTAGTTGTGCTGTACCTTAATTATATTCTGTGTACTGGTGCGCTCCTGTTTCTTTACTCAATAAAACATTATTTTCAGAAACAAACTTAAAGTGATTGCTTTTAGTCCCTAATGTGTTTAATAGAGTCACAATGTGTTAGTTTTTAGTTTGGACACATCATCTAAGAGAATAAAAGCAATCACTTTAAAATTTAAGGACCAACAGTGTATGTAAGCCATAAATATAAAATGCATAATATTTTTTTATTGCTAAGTTAAAAACCCAGGCATCCAGTGAGTTTTTAGCATCTGCATAGTTTTTGTAGGAAAAGGAAGTGACATTTGAGTAAGAGCTCATTGACTAAATATATAAATAAATGTTGTGAAATGATAGTAAGATGGTCAATTTTGTTTAAAAAAAATATGTTGATGGCTAAGTTTTACAAACCCCACGTGGATCTTAAGCCAAGACCACACCTTTTGAAAATGGCCATTTGAGCTCGAGTACATTAGGAATAAATTTATGTTTTGTTCAGTGAAAAAATAATAGGAATTTCTTTGAAACTTTCTTTTGATTTTGTTTTTGATGTGGTGGTAGTTGGCAGTTGTTAAGCCATTACAACTTGGATTTCTTTTGGTCTTTGTTGTTTATTATTTCATTTTTTTTTTTTTTTAAATTTTTGTTGGTGTGAACTTCAGGAAAAAGATTGAAGATATTCCTGAGGAAAGGCGTTACCATTTGCTGAACTTGCTGAACCCTAGGTTGTATCTCAATAAGCTTGTCAAGCCATGTTGAAATCCTAATGTTACATTTGCTTTTCCCATCTAAACTGATTTCTTTACTCTCATATCCATGTTTCAATCTAATTCTATTTGATATATTCTAATAAATTAACAGGTATTTGAATAATTATAATAAAATCTAATAAAGAATTCTGAATACTTAGTTTGTTTGGACAAATGTGTGTAGGCTTATATCAAGAGCTTGGCAGATAGCTGGTACACGATATGAGGATCCTAAGCTAGCAAAGAAAACTGCATCCACATTGTCTAGTGAAGATGGTGTAATGCTTGAATATTACAACTGCCGGACAAGTGGAGGCAACTCAAGTAAATTTTGCTATGACTATTTGGTCATGTTTTAATTTATCTTGGAAAATTGATCCAATTTGAGTTTGTGCCTTTTGAAAAGTAATTTATGTAGAGGGAACACAGACAGACAATACAAAAAGGAAGGCCCACGTAGAGTGAGTGTTTGTGCCTTAAGTGTTTAATCATCCTAGTTGTGGGATCATACTTTGTTCTGATCAATGTGGGACATTTTAAAATAATACTCATTTAATTGACTCTTTGTTAAGGAATTACACCGCAATAGGTTGTGGCATGTTAATTTCTGCTTATTTATCACTGTTAGGTTTCCTGAACCTCCCAGAAGAATGTTAATTTCTTGAAAAGTAATTTATGTAGAGGGAACACAGACAGACAATACAAAAAGGAAGGCCCACGTAGAGTGAGTGTTTGTGCCTTAAGTGTTTAATCATCCTAGTTGTGGGATCATACTTTGTTCTGATCAATGTGGGACATTTTAAAATAATACTCATTTAATTGACTCTTTGTTAAGGAATTACACCGCAATAGGTTGTGGCATGTTAATTTCTGCTTATTTATCACTGTTAGGTTTCCTGAACCTCCCAGAAGAATGTTAATTTCTGCTAATTTATCACTGTTAGGTTTTCCTTAACCTCCCAGAAAAGGGTTAAAAGGGAAAGTGGGGGGAGGGGAGGAGGGTGGGGGATGAGCCATGCAGGAGTTTTCCCTCTCTTATAAGTGCGGTTTGCTTCTTGGGAAGGCCTTAAAGGGCATGTAGTTTTTACTGACAGTGAATGCTTGATTTATCTGATCATTCTGTTGGTGAAATTGCATGAGTGGTAGGTTGCAAATCAAATCATGCAAAAGGAACAACTTTGTTTTTGAGAATTTGATATATATATATATATATATAGGGTTAGGTTCAAGTTACACCTGATGTAATTCTAAATAATGTTACACCACTCATTATTTTTTAATAGGATGCCAATTTTGACAAATCCACCGTTGGATTACATTATCTTCGTATATTTTCTATGCTTGCAAAATTTCAAGGTAATCGAATATCAATAGTTATGTTATCAATCAATTGTTTAAATTTAAGTATTTGTAGTTTAACATTATACATAAAAAATGTGTTTATGGATAAAATAGTAAATAACATCCGATTAGCATGAAAATTGGCATGCATGTTAAAAACATATAGAACATGTAATCTAACGGTAAGATTTTCAAAATATGAATTTAATAACAAGTTATTGGGTGGTGTAACACTGCTTAGAGTTACACCAAGTGTAACTTGAACCCAACTCATATATGTGTGTGTGTGTGTGTGTGTGTGTTTCTGGTCAATGACTCAATGGTCTTTCTCATTCATGTGTGTATATGTGTGTGTGTGTGTGTTTTGTACTCTTAAAAGGTTTCATAGGTTTGTTTCAATTAAAACATAAAATTATTTGACCATGATGTAATGCAATTAGGTAGATTTAGGTAGATTACCTTATTTAATACTTACAGCTTCATTATTTAATAATGCTATATTTTTGTATTCCTGTAATCTATCAGGAAAGCATAAGGAAACTCCTCAATAACCATCTTGAAAATTTGTGTTTAGGCGAAATCAACAATTGAGAACATCATAAGGTAACAGCAAAGCATAGATGGGTTAGGTTCAAGTTGGAGCATTTAAGATGAAACTTGAAAACCTTAGATGCCTGACCAGAAACCTACATTACATCAGAAAACCTTTATGGCTAGCACAAAAAAGGAGAAAGATGGTCACCTGACCTCAACTCCTCCCTACCTTTGAAGTAACCAACTAGGCTTCCATTAAGGGCAACAGAGAAGTTAGAAGTGGTTATACACTCCCTAAGCCAATCAGTAAAGCTCCCAGGTACACCAATAGCACTAAGTCAGTGCAAAATGAAGTCCCAGTCACCAGAAGAGGAGAGTAGAGAGGAAAGGTGAATTTTTGACTTACATGTTATGGTTTCCTTCCTTGCATCTGTGAATTGTTTCCAAACATTTTCATGCTTGTGGTTTTCCTTTTTCGTATCACAATCTCTACTTCCAGTTGGTATGTCATCTAACTTTTATACCTTACTNTCAGTGCAAAATGAAGTCCCAGTCACCTAATCATAAGCCTTCATAATGTCCACTTTTATGGTGCACCTAGCTTGACGTTTATCCCATGATAACTCTTCTTAATAATCTCTCGAGTCAATGGTGCATTTTCAGGAATACTTCTCTGCGATATAAATGCTGCTTTGATATTGGCTAATGAAGGCATCTAGGCAAGGCTTAAGCCTTAGCAAAAATCTTGGTATTGCATTTATACATAATGTTTACAGCAGGCTTTTGGCTTAAATACTCCCATAGAAGGGCTTGGAACCTTAGAACCACGGTTATAATGGTTGCATTAACCTCACCTAGAAGCTGACCAATTTGGAAAAGGACTCTCTCTCTCTCTCTCTCTCCCCCCCCCCCCCCCCCTCTTCTTCTTGTGTTGGATTCTTTGTTTGAGTAATTTCCGGTAGTTCTCTATTAAGTGACATTACTGATTGAATGTCTATTAGCTTTTAGAAACTTCATGACATTGATATTGAACATTGTTAAACAGGGCCAATGCCTATTGCTTGGATTAATTTCTTCAAGAAGGTGGATTCTACACTCTTGATTGTCGCTCTTTCTTGCTATATTATATTGTTGGTTATTTTATTGATTCTTCTTCTTATCTCAGGCTATATTTTCTTGCAAGGATGGGAAGACCTATGGACGATTTATTGGTAATTTTGTTTTCCTTTGATAAATACTCTTTTTAGATCACAACTCATATTTCAATGGAAGTATTTAGTTAGAATCGTATTTAGACACCCATTACTCCTGTTTCCTTACATATTTTACATAGATCTGAATGATCTCCATCTTCCTGCCATTTTTATAAGAGATTACTTGTGTTTGTGATGTTGGTTTTCTCATTTATTTCTTCCTCCATGATTTCTAGCATAGATAAGTTGGACAATTTGAATGATCTGTTAGTCCCATGGTACAGCGATCACAGTTGAAATCATCTGATTTGGTGAGAATCTTTCTGACTGGGGAAGTTTATTTCAGTTGTGTGCACAAAATCGTGGAAAAAAAATGATCTTTTCTTTGACTGGTAAGATTTGAACTGACTACCTACCCCCAACCCAACCCTTTACCACCAGATCCAATGGCCTAGTGGCAACAACATATTGATATTATCTAATGCATAAAAGCTAGAGGTTTGAGACACAAGATCATAACCAATATATATTGTTGATGAATTAACTTTATTTTCATTCAATGCATTACTCCACCATAGATAAAGTGGTTGATTTAACCCTTTTTTTTTTTTTTTTTCTGTTAATAGCAGTGTCTAACTAATATTTAATGGCTCAGGTGGATCATTACTGTCTGCATTTGCAAATTCTTTTTATCCATTGTATTTTGAAGTGAGACAAGTTAAGGAAGTTATGTCAACTGAACAGCCTTGTGATTTAGCATATGATTTTGGGGATGGCCTTCTGGATCTTGAAGAATATCCACAAGGCTTTCCAAGACCAGGTGATTAATTATCAATACTTTTTGAAATTTTGTAGTGTGCTAAAAACCTCTTCTTTCTTGATATACTTTGAAGAGAACCATTAAGAGAGAGAGAGAGAGAGAGAGAGGGAGTGTACTCGTGAAGAGGTGTTATATCCAGTTTTTTTGTCTTTTTGGAGAGATGTGATATATTCTCCTTTGTTATAAAGTCTCCATGAAGTTATATGAATCTTTTTGGGGAGCAACTTTTGTAGAAACTATTTTAGACTACCTATTGTCTCTAGAAATGAAATAATAGAAAACAAAATCATCTTTTCTCACACATCACAAACTTCTAACTATAATTAATCAACAATGTATTTGCTACTGCTAATAAGCTCTCATGCCGAAAGGGATGACAATTTTTATGGTAGCATATTTTCTTGTCAAGCGTATTCCTGTTTCTGCAAGATCAATTGATAACCTTTGGACTTTCAAAGACTCAAGTCTATTTTGTGTCAAAAAGTTTGTTAACTGTATCTGTCATTTGTATCAGATGCAGATCCATCAGTAGCATTGCCTGGTCTGACTTCTTCTTTCCATATATCTTGTTTTTTATTTGGCAGTAAAACATCCATATCCCTTCAGCGATCAGGTTGTTCTATATATTCGTCATCTTGGACTGTGAGTGTCGGTACGGCAAGCATGGAAAGAAGGAAAAGCATTAGAACAAGTGCCTCAAAAGTTATGTGGTGAGATTCTAATGGTGAAAGATTATGCTGCATTATCTGAAAATCACTAAAAGAATCTACTAGTAGTTCTGTTAAGAGAGGTGAAAGATTAATACTAATCATTAGTTTAGAAAGGCCTTCACACTAAATCCCTATATATAATTGATTTGTCAGTATGTAATGGAGAAAGGTACTACAAATTTGATGCAGAAAAGGGGCTGAGAATATATGAAAATATCAAAGCTAATTGAACCATTGATAACTGTGGAAATTTTTGATAATTCAAATTACCAAGTGCTCTTTTTCTTTTTTCTTTTTTCTTTTTTTTTTTCATTCAGATTTTTTGACAGCATACTTAATTGTAGTTCTATTAAGACATTTTAAGGCTA
The DNA here is from genome assembly GCF_002906115.3 of Quercus suber. NCBI lineage: Eukaryota > Viridiplantae > Streptophyta > Magnoliopsida > Fagales > Fagaceae > Quercus > Quercus suber. The sequence goes on along the minus strand of NW_027069513.1, from coordinate 1,539,575 downwards.
AGCATCACTTGCTAGATGTTGGAAAACTAATAGCAAATACTATATATTATTGGCCCAAAGCTAATTAGCTTAATTTCTTTTTTACTTTCCACAATGTAGGGATTAGAAGCTAGACACAAATTTTAAAGAAAATAGTATTTATTCTGGACAATGTATTTTCAATGCAAAAAGAAAAAATTGTAAGGTAACCTACAGAACAAAAATAAAAAAGTAGATCTTTTTTTTTTTTTTTTTTTTTTTTTATGATGATGATCAAAAGTAGATCATATAATGATCTATTTCTATACACATACATCAAAAACACATAAATCATATTTATGTATCTTTTACCAAATTAAAGCAAAACCAAAAGGCAATTAAGAAACATATCATTCTAGGACCGACGTACAAAATTGATTCAAAATACTAATTGGTTTAGTTATAGTTGTTCCAAATTGTAGTAGGAATAGTAATATATTACTCTACCCAAATGGAAAGTAATACATTTGTTTCATAAATCTTTATAAACGACCTATAAGTAATAGAAAAAATAAAAAAAAAATCTAATAAGAGGAATATATATCCCTTACATACCGCAGGAGTATATTTACTTGGTAAAAAATAAAAAAAAAAGGTAATATATAAAAGGTCCAAAAGTCTTTTAGTTAAGTGGCTTTCCTTTCTCTTCTATAAGAACAACCAAGGTTTAAATACCCCAACTTATAATAAAAATTGAATTATCTAAAAGAAAGTTGTGTAATAGTTAGGACATAGGTAGTAGCATTATAGCTTATCTCCGCTTGTGTTAATTGTGTGAGGACTGAGGAGATGAATTTAACCCATTTCATGACTTATGTTTATGGGTTTTTCTTAAAAACAGTTACAATCATGAAGTATCTTTACATCATTAGATTTAATCTTTTTAAATATTCTTTTTAGTAAATCAAAGTAAGATTTTCATTCAAGAACTCACATCAACTATAATTGAAGTTTAGGGTGATCATTAGTTTTTATCTTATGTTGATTTTTATTGTTAATTTGTTTATGTTTATGTTATGTATATTGTATTGTTATTGGAGCACTATGCCCCTAAAAAGTACTCATTAGTGATATATATCCTTGAAAACATTAGACCTAACCATAAGAGAAATCCTCATCTTAATGAAAAATATTTTATGGTCAACTAGAGTTCATCCAAGTTTAAGTTGAGAAAAGAATTAAATTTAATTCCTAAATATAATAAAAAAATTATAAATAAAAATATACAAGGGTGGGGTTTATAAGGGGGCATATTACTATTAGTATGCTCTCTAGAGTCGTTTTCTTCATCTTGGCTGCCTTCATATTGAAGAAGGCTGCAAAAAGGTGATGTAGGTTGATGCCAAGGTGTTTCATGATTCATCATTTCCTATTCATTTTGGTAATTCTTGCTTCAATTTTATCATTGAAACTAATAACAACTTCATTTAAGGCGGTCAATTATAGCCTCCATGATTTGTGTTGAGCTTTTTTTATATTGCTGTAGGCTGTAATGACACTTATAAAACGGACAAGTTTCTAAGTTTTAAGTTTTCCCTAGATTTCGCCTTGA